>NC_056732.1:535843380-535950880 GCF_019279795.1 Protopterus annectens | reverse complement strand
CACACACGCACACACTTGACAGGGCTGGGAGTCGAACATACACCTAACTACCCTATCACACTACAGCATGACGTATTTACAGAACGCGTTACCGAGATTACTGAACACAGCGGTCCCAAAGGCATACTTCTAGGTGTGTGTCATCATCCGCTAAGACAAGGATGCCAACAGTGATTGTATAGAGAGTGATCAGTCTGAAAGCATATAGACATATTACTGTCCCACAGTAGAGGTAGACAAACACACGGCAGTGGTGTGATTGGGGCAACTAAAGATTTACAGAGCACTACAACAACAATACATAGACATGGGACGCGCCACAGACAGTACACCCTTCAAGATAGTTGACCAGTGTGTACTCGGTAGGCATCCATCGTGATGTTGAAAATGGACATCTGTTGCCTGGATGACCACCATGGCTATACAGGATGTCAACGGCCATGCCCATGCACAGAAGGACATCACCGACACAAGGTGTCACTGGCCATGGCCACACGCTTAGTAATACATGTCCGTTCAGACTGTGCTGTGTGTCAATCTACACAATGGTGTACTGGGCATGCTCACACACTTAGCAGTTGTAAATGGCCGTCTTGCATGCAGACGGAGTGTCAACACGCAAGGGCTCAGTTTGGACTGTCCTGTGTGTCTATCTACACAACAGCGTACTGGGCATGCTCACACACTTAACAGTTGCAAAGGGCTGTCTTGCATGCAGACGGAGTCTCAACACGCAAGGGCTCAGTTTGGACTGTCCTGTTTGTCCATCTACACAACAGCGTACTGGGCATGCTCACACACTTAGCAGTTGCAAAGGGCAGTCTTGCATGCAGATGGAGTCTAAACACAGAAGGGCACAGTAAGGTATAACTGTCCCCACACACAGGGTAGGCCGCCTTGCATGCAAACAGAGTCTAAACACGGAAGGGCACAGTAAGGTATAACTGTCCCCACGCACAGGGCGGTCACACACATGCAGCTGCCATCACAGCTGTCACAGGTGCAGATCACAGACGTACACACCGCAGTCCACACTGTAGCCCTCAAGACATCACCATGTCATTGGTGCAGCAATACACAGCCATACATTACCACAACACCATGTGACACATGACCAGTGAACTGTACAGAGGTCTACAGCAACTGTGCAGAGTACACATGTACTGACAGGGTTCCAACAGGTGTTATGCATTGCAATGATACCACTATACATGACCAGGTCTGCTCAAGATATACCAGGGGCCCCGGGTCGTACACAGCTGTGACAGATGAGTGTTGCTGTACACCAATGAACATACATGTTTGGATATGTCATACATGTGATTGCAGTGGATGTGTGCATGGACCACACACACAACACATATGTACATAGCATAGCCTTTGCTGTCCCCCCATGCAGAACAGTGGCCTAAGCAATCATACGCACGCAAATGGAAGGCGGGTCCATGTCTGTTGAATGCTCACAGTACAGGAGGTAGCAATGTTGACCGAGGACACATTCCCCTGTACTAGTCGCCCATGACACCCATGATATCATACCACAGTCCATGTGTTATGTATGTCAATAGACATGTCCACCAATAGCAATGCATACAAACATGGCTACAGGAGACACATGTAGGACCAACACACATGTACAATCTGTACTGTGCATGCAGCAACCATGCATGTGCAGGGGCCAATGTCCGTAACACAGCTGCGCCTAACTACAACATGCAGTCGCAATGCAGCCCCATCATTGACACCTGTATATGGTGACATACGGACAGTACGGTTGGTTGTACATCATGTATGGAGGGATGTGTGTACATAAAGTGGTGATCCACCTGTGTAGATGTATGTGTGCCGGGGATAGCTCACAGGTGTGTCACACGCCATCCTACCATGCCATGTGCAAACAGTATGCTATGTCATTGTTACTTGATTGTGATGACATAATGCATACACAGCGGTCAGGTGTTACCAACTGTATGTCACATGACACCTGTAACACTTACATCCTCCCATGTGCATATAGCAGCACAATTGCCAGACATAGCGTTGGTACACATAATGTGGACAATACCGCTGCATGTCTATCAAACGTTTCATCATATGGCAGGTGTATCATTCCCAGCACTGCCATGTGTGTCCGCTTGTGCGACCACATATGCCACATAAGGTGGGGATTACGTCCCAGTTGTTACACATCCCTGTACACCATTGTAGAGATCTGTACATACTGCAGTGTGGTAAGCATGACGTTGGCAGGTGTGGTGCATCACACACATTGGCTATCCGTATACACATATCTGGTCACCACAGTGTGTGTGTGTATGTATGTATGTATGGCTGTCTGGTGCTTGGTGTGAGGGTGTATGCTACCATTCAGTCAAAACAGGATCACTAACCCCTCATGGTGACTAACCCCTCATGGTGATGCAGTCTACTACCCTGTTGATGCCATCTGTCCCAGCCGTACTGGCTACCTGTGCATATTCCTTCTCTGTGTCATGTCGTGCGGGTGCAAAGTACTGTGAGGGTGATGACCACATAGGCAAGGGTCCACACCTCAACACTATGGGGTGTGCTTTATAGTGGTGTAGACCCCGTGAATGTGGCCATGTTCCTATAATGTGACAGGGTATTACTGCTACACAGTGTGGCCTCATCCTATCAAGTGGCCTCTAATGTCATCATTGGCCAGAACACTGTGTACAACCCCTGCACCATGTCAGCATACCTGTAATGTTTCCTGGTATGTATGCCACGTCTCTGTCCACCGTAGCCTGTTCAACTGACCACATGCTTCAGGTGCAGTATATGTGTGGACATCTGTGTCATGTTAGACTTTCCAACCATCAGGTTGAGGGTACGTTTAGCATGCTGATATTGCCATATGTGCCTGTGAGTACTCCACAGTCACACATGGGGGACTGCAAACACTGCTACCTGTAGGCACATGCCAGTACATCATAGTAGGGAACCAGGGCATCATTACCAACATGCTGTTACTGTTGTAACTGAGACACATACTGTGAACATATCACAATGCATGCTGCACCCAGACTACATGGTATGACTGGTGCATGTCAACAGTACATAACCGATGTCACATACACATCTCTCAGTATTCACACACAACCAATGCAACATACACATCCCTCACTATGCATACACAAGTAATGCTAGATACACCTCTCACTATTCTGTTCACCCTGTGCATCAGACCATTTGAGCATATCCCTGCACCGATGGTGTGGATGACAGGGATGCGGCACAGGCTTCATCATATGTACAGGGTGATACTGTTTGCCAGGGGCATAGGCTGCATCAATGGATGACATCATGTGTGTGGGTAAGGGTCGGTGATTTGATTGGACATGTCTGTTCCGTATGCATGTGGGTGTTGTGGAGCCCTACAGTTGTGTTTGCTGTGTGCATGTATGTGTGCATACAGTTCTATCATTTGTGAGGCCTACACAAGGGTGTTATCAACAGCTCTAGATTGTACAGACCAGGTTGTACAGCTCACTGTGACCGGCCACGGCCACATGTCCTGTGCCTGCCAGGGGTTGCACGGGCACTACCAGGCGGAGGTACAGAATGGCTACTGTCCGACGACACATGGCCACTGGAACCGTGTCCCCACTGGGAATATCCAGGGCCATGTCCATGTGGCCTGCTGTGTCCTGGTGTGGACAGCGCAGCACTAGCTGCACTGCTACTGCTACCGGCACTATGGGAGTGACTATGTGAGGTGGCATGCTCACATTGACCTTTCACTAGGTGGTGTAGCTGACCTATGTCCACGTGGCCTATGCCTCACCCCTACCAGATGTTCCAGCACAAACAGCTCACACTCGCGGATTGCCATGCCACGGTCAAGGATTCTGACCATGTCACCCAATCACCTGTCCAGAACATCAGCAATCTGCTGTTGAGCACCTGCCAATGCCTGGATGTTGTTGTTTAGGGTACAGATAGCAGCCCTCTGCAGCCTCTACCCTTCTCTGTTCTGCCGTTCGGCACATGCCTGTGCCACCATTACAGTCTAGAACATGCGTCTGGTGATTCCAGCTGCTGCGCTATGTCCTGCAGGTGCATGTCTGCCAGAAGTCCTCCTACGAGCAGCACCAGCCACATGCTTGTGTGGCACATCTGCAGTCAGTACACTGCCACCATGGTGTGGAGACACACCTTCTGTAGCCACCACATGTTCCTGTTCAACGCTAACAGATGCTGACTGTCCTTCCTCTATGGCAACTGGTGATGCGGTATGTGTTGGCAGCTGAACTGTGTGCAGGGAAGAGGGGGACATAGCTAGGATGGCAACCGTTGGCACAGATTCAGCCCCTGACATCCCTGCCTTTACCTCATGCATATGTTCATCACTGCTAGCATCTGTGGGGACATTATCAGATGGACCGCAGGAGGGGAACGCACCTACATCACCTGTGAATGCAAAGACAGACTAAATTACAATAGACACACACGCACACACACACACACACACACACACACACACACACACACACACACACACACTGACACACACACACACACACACACACACACACACACACACACACACACACACTGACACACACACACACACACACACACTGACACACACACACACACACACACACACACACACACACACTGACACACCTTGCATGTGATATGACAGATGGCATGCAGCATACTTGTGATACAGCTGACAGCATGCAGCTCAGACATCACTAGTGTTTGTAAGCATACCCCCTGGAATGCACACTATAGCAAGCAATTGTCATATCATTATCCATGCAATTCACACGTTCATGGTAGTATGCATGCATCCCCGTGATACACCATGTGGACCAGAACAGGATAACAGTACACATCGCTGACGTGACCCTGACATGTAATCTGCTGATGTGTGCATTAACATGCATGCATGCCTGACCCAATGGTGTCCTGATACATGTACAGTATCATACTGGGTATCACATTGCGGTGTTGTCCATATGCCCTACAGATAGAATGCATGTTGAGTAAATGTGCATGGGCATGGTAGGGGACTGTGAGCCATCTACATTGCTGTACAATGTGAAGTACAGACACTGTGCCATTGCATGGCATCATGAGGTGTCTATATTGCTAAACAGTGCATGATATGCACGCACTGCATATCCAGAACTGCATGCATACCCATGACATACCTGTGGATTGTGACCCACGATGCTGAGGTGTATACACACCACACCAAACCATGCTGTGTCATGTGACAGGTCACTGGAGGACATACAGATGACACCCCTGCATGATGACTACAGAGTGTTAGCTGCCTGGCAACCATGTCCACACATAGTGGACCTGTCACGTCACCATTTCACACATGACATTGATGTACCACGCACACAAGGTGCTCAGCTAACAGTGATGTCCTACAGCAGCAAGGGAAAAGTACAGTATCTGTGGCCTGGTGTCACTGTCAGTGGAATCTGTAGAGGTGACTACTGTCATGCTATGACACAGAGGTCATGTTCAACACATCTTATGAGGTAGACATCACTGACACCTCCACTAGCAGTGCACAGGCATTTAAGATGTGCAGCGTACCACATCACCTGTACAATTGGTTTAGTACGGCTGTAATTGGACCATGTGTGGACAAAGTGGGACAGGGTGTATCCACATCCCATCTACTGTGTGGCTACATGTCTCCAGCCATCCCCCATGGCCATGTGTGCACATGTGTTGGTCATATATGTGATGGTCGTCTATCACATATGTCTGTGTTGTCTCATATGACATACACCCATAGATGTTGGATATGTCACCATCCACAGGGCTATGCAGACAACAGGTGTATGTGTGGTATGTGGGGTATGGGTTATGGGAAAGTGTGACAATATTGCAACCAAAACGCTACGTGTCTGAGACATGTCAGATGGAACATCACAATGTGTGAACCCATTGCTGGGGCATATAACACAATGGTGACGCCTGTGGTCTGCCCATATCACTACTCATTGCGTGGTACTGTTTTGAGTACAACATGTTTTGTTCCACTGTATAGTACATATGCCTCCATTGTAGAACACCTCTACCGTTGTATGCACAGCTGTACATACATGTAGCAATGACAAATACTGTGGTGTCATGTCTGTGTGTCATTTCATTTGTATATATTGCACGGGTGGCCTGTGTGGATGATGGGTGATGCGACCTGTTTATCAATGTATTAACTGGCCACATGGCGAATAGATCTATGCTTTGACATGCCTGATACCGATGACAGTCTCACCTGCAATGGACTCTTGACTGTGCGGCATGCCAGAGGTACCTGTATAGGGTGACACAGCAGTATAAACATTATCCATGTCTGTATGACAGCCACAGGGTGCACAGTGCAAGTTAAGACATTTGCCTGTACAATAGCATATAGTAAGCACATGTGTGCATACCATACCTCTCAACCTCTTAGAACAATAAATGTGGGCAAAGCCTACTATGATGGGGGACAAATAGGGACAACTGTGACATATTGCTCTTACAATCCTAGAAATTTGCTAGACTAATAGGTTTGCATGCACATGGTTTTTACACGGAATGTGCAGTTGTAAACACAAATGTATGTCATCATTTAATGACTCCATTCCTCAGCTATTTGCCAGAAACACACCGACAATATGAGGCAGACATCTGGACATGCTGCAAATACCTGTACAGTTCAGAGGTATGGTGCATACACAGGGTAGCATAATGTAGCATGCAGCATGTGTGTCCACATATCTTGCATATGTTGTTACATTACATGATGTACACTGACACATGCACGTATGTGGGATATACTGGCCATATGTTCAGTACTGACTTACCAGGCAACTCCAGGCTCATTGGTTGGGAGACACTCACCTCCACAATGGCAGCTAGTGTTTTTGGGAGCTGTTCCGAGGGTGTCCCCAGACTGGCCAGTAGCTCCTCTGTGTGTGTGAGTGTGGGCTGGGTTGGTGGCCCACCACCTGTTCCACCTTGTTCCCTGGCGATTGCAGTGGCATGCTGTTTTGCATGACATATCAAGTCCGTGCAGTGCCTGCGCACCTGCTGGTAGGTGCAGTTGTGGCCACCCACTTCATTGACCCTCCTGCGTAGATCCTGCCACAGGTCTTCCCGCTGCTGTGCGTGCTGTGGCACATGGCTAAATAACACCTCGTAGTTCTTATGGAGGTACAGGATTAGGACATCATCCTCCTGTTGGCTGTATGCTGGTAGGCGTGTATGCTGCATTATCTGTAAGACATGATGAAGGTGACAGGTCACATTTACAGACATGTATAGTGATACTGCTGCACATACATTTCTAGTACATCTGCACAGTTATCTTTGCAAATCAACATGACACTAACACGACTGGCATGTATGTGTCACACACATGTAACACCCATTATGCATTGGATATCATCCCCATATATGTGTGTCAGCGCATTAGTGTTCCTACTGCATGTGACATCTGTCTTCATGTAGGCATGTCTGTTTGCCTGCACTGGTGTTCTTACCTATCTGCACATGCCTGGATGTATCCACTGTAATGCTGTTGACCTTGATGCTGTGTATATGTCACATATCAGCACAGACACAGCCTCAATGGACTCGGGCAGTGACAATGCACCAAGTACGCATGGAAACCTGTGCATGCATCTGTTTTGCCATAGACATCTACACTGCACTGTACAGCTGTTCAACATCCTGCCACGGATCGCCTGTGTTGCACATGTGATAGACATGGGACAATGGCTAGTCGGACGTCATTCGCAGGTAAGGTTGTCGGCTATAGCATGTACGGGTTGGGTTTACTAGCTGTATCCGACACCCATTACGCCACCGTGAGGGGCATCAGTGACACATTACTGATCCAGATAGTTGATACTACATCTACCGTATGGCCATCACACCATGTATGACAGGGATGATATGTGCAGCTATGTGGACAGGGCTGCATGGTATGGTGGGAGTATGTCACAGGTATGGCACAGGGATCTGTCCAGCATGTGGCCATCCTAGTCGTAGGACGGTGGTTGTCCATGACATATGTCTTTCAGATCAGGCTATGGACATGTAGCATGTCCAACAGCATAGTGTGGCATATGTCTGTATGCAAGGTGGATAGCATGCTGCATACTGGAGGTGAGTATTGTGGAGGCTGGTATCAGCCATCCACGCATGGGCCCTACCCCTGGAGGGTGATATGTGTTCCAATATTGGTCACACAGGTACTGTGTATGCCTGTCCAATGATCTTCGTGCTCATGGATACCATACTGTCATGCCATGGGTACCTCGGATGACTACCTAAAGGGCCAGGGAGACGTCTCCAGCTCAGGGAGGTGTACTGCACAACACCATCCCTAATACAGTGTCCATAATGCTGACCACAGCCTAGGTGTTACTTAATGGGTACAGGGGTATTCCCCTAGTAGTGTCATTGCTGATATCATCCACCAGAATGTGCACATATGTCACACACCTCACACACACAGCCCATTCTGTATGTTGTTCACAACACTGTGACAACTATTGCCCATAGGTCATGGCCATTCACATCCTCACATACACAGATGGCTGACATTTGTCTGTGTGGTATGGGCTACAATGCGGGTGGGGTACAACACATTAACCCTGGTTTACTGTCGCTGACACCATGTGATATGCACATGTCCCTGTAGCACCTTTAGTAGTTGTGAGTCTGTCAACAGGCCACTAGTAGAACACTCCTGTGACATACAAAGGCAATTGTAGTCGAACATCCGTACTGTCTTGTACATCTGTACTGCTAACATCTACATTGATAATGGTTCATGGACTTGCAGACCATACGCGGCAATGTTCTGATGCGGTGCCACCAATCATGACTGTCGTCAACACATGTGGGTTGATATTATCCAACACCCTATCTGTATTGTATGGGCATGTTCAGCACTTGTTCAGAGCTTCTTGGCACGTTATGAGCTACTGCTTAGTTTAGCACCCATTTCACACCAGTCCTCACAGGTACACTGTCTGTCCATACATTTCCAGCTTGCTTACAGTACAACAGCTGTCGTACACACATCACTCACATATCTCGTGAGACATAGTGGTTTATATGGTGTGTCCACCTGGCACGTACCACTTATATCCAAGCATGTCCAACTGGCACGTACCAGTGCTATTGCCTGTCACTATGATGACTATGTTGTACATGTGGCAATAGAGCTATTCTGATGGATGTACACAGTCAATGCACACCTCCCAACATACAACAGTACAGCCTGTGGGGGATGCGCATATGCAGCCCTGCTGGGGGTTATACTGTCACCAACCCTGACTGCACCTGACAGTCATGTGGGGATGTGCAGCATTCGCAACACACCCCTCTCATCACATAGTCCCACATGATCCCCACCACAGGCCACACATACGGAGACTCCTTGTACAGTACCCCTCCATACTCTGTGTGGGCACCAATGACAGCCCACATCGTTAAACACAACCCCACCAACCTATAGCCCACAGACACGTGTGCCCATCACATACAGCCAATAGGGTGTCATAACATACACAACACACCTGCCATAGGTGACTGTCAGCGGTCACACTGCTGTTTCACTCAGCAGGCTACACAAGGCGATAGTCACTTACATTCTGCTGTCAGGTAACTGGTTCTGCAACATAACCTATGCACACATGCCACAACTCAGCAGGTATGGTGTGACTGTCATTTTCCATGTTTGTGTGACTGAGGTTGTATCTCAGGGCACAGACTACGTGTGCAGGGACATGCAATAGCCCACCAGTGTTGTAGCCCTGATGGTGTGGTCTGAGCCCTGGGGAGCATTTTGCAGTTATCCGGACCTGTTACCATGGTACAACGAGTGACTGTGTCACTCCCAACAGTTGTCCATGCTTCTGCTGTCATCCCACAGGTGTCTGGTATACGTCCACTTTGACAGACCTGGTCAAACAACATGATGCTGTGGCACAGTTGACCTGCACTTGTCAGCCCTGGAAATACAGATCACATGTTGGACTCTTGCTGCTTTTATACTGCCTGTCTTGCACAGTGTCCAATAACAGTCACCACCAGAACGGGAACTGGCTAGCGAAACATGTGGTCATGTAACACAATGCCTGACATCATCCTCTGTGATGCATGCAGGCAAGGCACACCTGATACTGCACCACTTCAATATCTCTGCAGTGACTGGGACCAGCCTCTTGGCTCTGCAGAGCACACCTGCAATGACTGTTTATAGACAAACCATACCTCTCAGGCATGTACCTGGACTGGCACACCCACGTCTGAGGTGTCCCCATATTCCACTATGTGCTACACACATCCCGGCTGGTTACTAAGCACAATGCATTACAGGTGCTCCACGTGCAACTAACTGTGTCCGGAACTGCTATTCACAGTATTACCAGCTGCGGATTCAACATACCCCACGGTTACCGGACCGCATTTCATGGTGTACTGGACAGTTGGGCTCATACTGCTGCTACTGATGTGAGACTGACAGTAACCCACACTTAACTGTGATAGCCGCACATGTACTGACACATTAGGTGCACGCTGTCCGTGAGTCATAACCTCCGCTCGGCTGGTTCGACCCATACACACCACCTCCAAGACCAACAGTATCCTTGACATGGACACTACCAACATGTGACTGCTGTTCCACACCTGGGGTTATCCCCTCATTGGTGGAGTCCAAACATATGCTACTCACCCTTGTTAGCCACATACTGGCACCACACACTTCATGGCATACACAGTAGATGAGTACTACAACACCTACTACAGATGTCGTATGACAGCGGTACTTGACGTCATGACACATGTGCAGGTGGACAATGCACATACAAATGCTGAGACATACCCCAGTGCACTTCATTAGCACGTACATGACAATATGGATCATGCTATTCCACACAGAGCCATGATGGTACACACCAGATAACAGACACCACTCTGGGGGTGCGGTGCCATGGACATACTTTACCACAGGTGGGGGCTGTTGCACAGTGGTGTACATTCCCATGGGTGGGGTAACTCACTGGTCAGCCTCGGTAGGGCCACGGGATCCCTCATCACATACTCCATAACTAGCTACGTACACATTACTGCGACACATTCCGAGATGTACCACAAGGTATTATGGTGGTATGTCAGTAGTCGTATGCAATACCCACATCTGCTCACACATACAACTGTCACTCTGGAACATGACAGTAACAGGCGATGTTAGCAACATGCTGTCTGATGGCTTCAATGCTAACATTACACCCTCTCACTCCCTACAGGGCCATATTCCTTGCAGGAACATTGCGGTGTACCTGCGGTCACACCTACATAGTACTGACCTGCACTCTATATGTCCTAGGACAATGGCCCCTTGTCACCCTACAAAATCCCAGGCTGTGATGTCCACAGACCTCTGAATGACATGTCTCCCCACTGGGACACCATATTCAGTAATAGCCTTGTACCAGACATTGTGGCCCCTGACTGGCACACAGTGACAGTTACACTCCACACAGGTGGCACCACAATGCATGACTGGGACTATTGCCCTACACACCTCATTGGACTGTTCTGCACAGCAATAGGGCACATCATCATGGACATCATTCGCTGAGTCTTTGTTGTGCTCCGGTCCTTTGATGCCAGCTGGGTTGGTCTTGTTGGGGCCACAGCATGCCTCCTACACCTGTTGAGCACTTTTCATACAGTCGCCAGAGTAGTTGATGATGACACGGGGGTCCACATAGCCTACATTGTCCTCTCGCTGCCTTACAGCACCATTCTCCATTCTGGTATTGACAACATACACATCCACCTGCACATCAAAACATATGTCTCAGGATGTTATGCAATGTGGATAATGGACGGGACACACACACTGAGGGTGTCATACCATATCACATACTGCATTCCAGTTACACTTGGCATACCACAGTCCTCAGTCATGGGGCCCTCATGTTCGGTATATGCTTCCCTGAGGTACAGGCTACCACTGAGGGGACTTCCCTGCCTAGCTTTACAGACCACTGCATACCAAGCACCGTTGTTGATCCACCAGCTGATACAGAGCCCATCCATATGGGTGTCACTGTGACGGACACCTGATATGAACATCATGGCCTCAACCTGCATGACACTTGGTATAAACATTACCTTTGCAGTACACCATCCACCCACTGGTTATCACATAGGTGTTAGTCCCCTACATACATGTCGCATTGTACGTGTTCGTACTACACATGTATGTCACACACACACTCCTGTGATTACCACATTGCCACTGTGGCATGGATATTCTTCTACGTGTCCAGACTTGTCTGTACTGGGTGTGTAGCTGGTACATAGGCACCCATTGTACCTCTGAACATCGGACTTATACACACATCCATGGGTACAACACCCTGCTTAGGGTGTACCTTACACAACAGCTACAGCTTTACATCACTCAACATTAAAACGCCATGACGTTTATTGAGCTATGACAGTTAAAGTTTGCGGCTGAAGTACAGACACCACGCCTGTACACATTTGCGGACTACATACTCAGGGGTGACCTCTGCTGCAAAGGCAGGGCCCATGTCTGCAAATATGTTAATGGATATACTCCACATACACGACATACACAATAGCCACTGTGAGCATGATTCTCATGGATATGTGCACACACGCGACAGTGTGTGGGATGTGCTTGGGGGTTGCATTCCCAGACCAGACACTCACCATGCTTTGGGACAAGATTCCTATGTACATCACACATGGACAGTCAGTAGCGGTGTTCATGTGATACCTCACTTGGTGGATGGTGGACACATGTACGCCAGGGATGACTGCAATGGCTGTACTGTGCAGAGATGCAGGTTACACATGGCTCTTCTGTTCACAGGACACTACCCTAGAGAGGTGCCACTGGTGTGCACACTGTAGTTGTTGTTACACATAGACTTGCCAGACTGCATGGTACCCCACTATAAACCTGTGGAGCTATTACATGTCCTCTGTGCATGGTTACTGGAATAGCCCTTCCATTTAAATTAGCTGTCACACCATTTACAATGTCCCTTGACTACAGGCCATATGTATCCTGTTATTGTACACGCCATTCATGTTCTTCTTTGTCTGTCACATCTCTTCTGCTGTTCTAGTATGGGAGTAATGTTTGCGTCCTTTGCAAATGCACAGAGTGGATTACATTATTTATTTAATCATAACTGTTTATACATAAATTAATTACATACTACTCACATCACTATACGAATCCTTTGGTATGCATCATATGCCTGTTCTCCTGTGTAGCATATCTGACATATCAATCTACTGTACTATACATTACACATATGTTACATGGTATCCCATAATTCAAAGCATACTTGCACAGCGGGACCACCTTAGACATGTCATTGACGTTATATGCCCATACACATGCGTACTGTTACAGTATATCCACATATACTATCCCCTGCTATGGCACGTACTTGTTGGACATACCCTGCCACTGACGGCAGGTCATATGACATTGTTCTGTTTAAAGCCATCATGTTGCATCCCTTGTGGTGTCTGTGCTGTTTACCTTGTGGCCCACTGCTGGACGCACAACTTCTACAAGAGTTAGTACGATCAGCAAGACATCACTACATAAATACCATTTCCCACTTTATGCATGGTGGACACTTTTAATTAATGCAAACCAGGCTATGCATATGCTGACATAACTTAATACGGAACATACTATACATACAGTTAGAGTTCTACATACCATGATATAGTTCCGGTATTTCATCTCTATCTCGCTCTTCTGTATTACTCTTTAAACTGTTTGACGGCATGAGCATACAGTTTGCATATCTGGCAGGTCATCCTTATATACGTCGATACCTGCAACATGTGGTTTACTACCGCCAATTGGTATTCCGGTGTGGCTAATTACGTGCACTTCAGCTGTGCAGCTACTCCATTTGCCAATTACACAGCAACAGTGGGGTATAATTGAATTCTCCACTTGGGCGTTGGCCATTTGCCCTGCCTTCGGGGAGATGGCCTGTATTGTGTTTTGTTGTATGTAACTGCAACTGCTATGTGTAGAGCCAAGTGTATTTTGGAGTCATGTCCCCCGTGGATTGTGTGTGACGGCTTGAGTATGTGGTTCTACCTGTGACTGTACCTGTCATCCCACCCATCTGATAATGGACTATTGCAAACACCTGTAACATCGCCGTTTGTACCATTATACGACGGATACAATTTTGCATGGTGCCTTTAAATGTGTTTCTCACAAGGTATGTTAACTGTTCAGCAGATGTAATTGACTAAGTGGATGTTTGTGCTGTGATTACGGTCTGTATTGCTATTGTTTCCAGTGTGGGGGATGTAGTCAGGTGTACTTAGCATATACGGTATTGTGGGGCTTGCATTTCTACGTAGTCCATATATATGTGTGTGGGCCCCTTCCCTAATTACAGTGTTATCACTTAGTAGACTTCTGTTATGGGAATTTACTTTGGGACGTTGTTAACTGGTTTCTATATGGTATGCAGGGGAGGTTGATACTTCCATACCTCCAGATGTACGGTGATATGTGCAGGGATATTTCTAAATGACCGCTATCCCGTGTATGTCTGTCTCAGATATTTGAAGACATTGCAGTGGTGTTGGTGTCAGAACCTCTGTGGCATGGCTTGCCACCTTTTCATATGGCCATAGTTGGACACTTGCAGGTCACACAGTGGTGTTTACAGGCTGACATATAGCCACGGTCAGTACACAGGATAGCACATACTTTTATCCTCATTACATACCAATTGTTCTTGGACCTTGCCTACTTATCAGTTTGCATGTAACATTTCCGTTTCTTACATGCAGGCATGAGTATTTCCTGCAACTATTGCATAGTATTTGGGACATACTAATGTCCTACACTCTCGGACAGTTGCCCTTTGTAATGCTTCATGTCAGGACACACCTGCCCAGGGAGGGGCTGTCCCTCCCAATGTGGGACAGGTGTTTACCGCATGCCTACGGCTAGCTATACCTGCACCTACCGTAATCATTTACCTCCGAGTTGCCACCTACAGACACATGATGCAGATACACACGCACACACATTACAGTCACATGGAAGCACACATGGCACCCTCAACACACACATATGCAGGCTACATCACTCACAACCACAGTTGTACATGGTACCTACGTGGACTGCACCACCGGCAGCGGTGATTACATGTCCTTACTATTGTCATATTGCTCGTGGTTCTACTGTTCCAGTACTGTGTTCTTACTGTCTTTCAGCCTCCTGGTTACGCGTGTCGGTGAGTGACATGTTCCATAGTTGGCAGTGTCCTGTGAAATATTTGTGAACATAGCAAATGTCCTGCGACATTGGGACAAACATATTCCCTATAGTTTATGTAATAGTTGCATAAAACACTTATTCTGTCTCTGACCCACCTACATGTTACAGGACATGGAACACGTACCTGCGACCATTACTAGAATAAGCATTTTATCTATGCAAAACACTGACGTTCTGGTTTTCGTACTGGCCAGGTGTATGTGTCAGCCTGCAAACATCTGGTGTATGTCCCACATTGGTCATTTGAAATGTGACAACCCTACCGTACGTACATCTTGGCTAGCAACAGTGTTGGGTGATTGTATACATGATTGCCTGTTCCACTCCTGGCAGTGGTCGTTTTACCCTTCAGAGCAGGTGCTATTTGTTCAGGGGTGACTAATGCTGGTTTCGCCTGTTCTGTACATCATTGACCATGATCTGCACAGTGGTCGGTGAAGCTTAGCCCTGTTTCACGCATATCCGTATAGTCATATTTAGACATCGCTTACCAGCTGTGGGCAACGCTTATTCCCGCTAACGTGTGCTACACATATTCTGATGACCTGCATCCGGAATGCATTACCCGTACCGTCTGGAGTACGTTACATCCCTTGTGGGATGTGGGACCGGGAACATGCACGACAGTCACTGCATGTATCACTTGGACATCTGCGGGTTGTACACGTATTATGTCATTTTGTATGCGAAGTACACTACAGCAGTTACTCCACACTACATTCACATGGATAACTCCGTTATTTTACTAATTGATGAGTCCAGTTAATGGTATGTCCATGTGATGTTTACTGGCTGTACTCCAGCATTGGGTATGTATATCACAATTAGCTACACCCGATAATGTGCTACAACTTCATACGACAGTGGATGCAGCATGCTGGGGTGACGAATACCTGTCATGAGTACATCCCCTGCCTTGACACAACATCCATGATTACATTTTGTGGAGCCCCTCAGTAACGCAGCGGGGAATCCGTGCTGAGTGTGTGTAGGACAGTGCTTACACACATGTGCTCCCGCGATTGCCTCTGCTCCAGTAAGCGACAGTTGCTTACTCGATGTCGTGGCGATGGGAGTCACTGTTTGCCCTGTTTGGTGTTTTGCCTCTGACAATCGGGCGTGTACCTACTGATGTACCTGAGAACCTCTACACACAGCACCGACAGATGCTGATAGGCGCATCTACTGTTCAGGTGTTGACATTTCCATGTTCCAATGGCTGTTGCGTGTACAATGTTTGAGGGCTGCCTATGTAGGATTCCACAGTGGGCCACCTATACATCACAATTTACAGGTGGTGGTGTTTGTGTGCCATCCATTGTACTGTGTGTGCAGGTGGAGAGGGGTGTCAATCCGTGGGAGCCTACACTGTCAAGTTATGTGTTATACGTTCCCTCTTTGCCAAGGCATAGGCATATTGGGTATGCCTCCGTCTGCCTACTGGGGCTGGCACAGTGTGTTCGTGGTCTGGATCCCTCTGTGCCTGTGTTGGCCTTGGCAATTGCGGTGGGCTGTGAGGCCCTCCCCCATTTTGACCCTGCTGCAGCTGTTTCCGCAGGATCATATTATGTAGCATGGCACATACTATGAAGATGTGGGCACACGTACCTGGGGAGTACTGCAAGGCTCCACCAGATGTGTCCAAGCACCGGAACCGCGATTTCAGCATCCCGAACACATGCTCTATGATGATTCTGGTTTCTGCATGTGCCTCATTATGGCGTTCTTGCATTGGTGTGTGTGCATTTCTGATGGGGGTCATCATCCATGGCTCCAGTGCATAGCCAGCATCCCCCATAAGGTGGCCTTGTGGGATGTCCCCCCTGACAAATACCTGATACAGCTGTGAGGTATGCCAAATATGGGAGTCGTGGTAGCTTCCAGGGCTGCCAGCACACACATCCATGATAATGCCCTGGGCATTGCACACGTCCTGGAAGTTGATGGAGTGGAATCCCTTGCGGTTTATGTAGCACCTACCATACTCACCGGGTGGTGACTTGATTTGTATGTGCGTGCAGTCTATCGCACCCAGTACCTCCAGGTAGTTTGCCACATGGTGGAAGTGACGCATATTGCTGGCCAACTCCTCCTGAGTTCGGGGGAAGTATATATGCTCATTGACATGTGCTAACATGGCATCCAGGAACCGGTGTAGTACCCTGGATGCCGATGCCTGTGAGATACCCATTATATCTCCAGTTGGCCTTTGAAAGGTACCTGTGGCTAGTATTCGCAAGCCTACACATACCTTCATATCCACTGGGATGGGTTCCCCTCTGTTGTTTCTGGTTCTCAGGCATGGCCGACACAGCTCTACTATTTGCTGTAAGATGTCCCTGTCCACCCTGTAATGCTCTACTATCTCCAGATCATGTAGCCCCTGGTAGGTTACCCTTGGTCTGAACACTCTTCTCCTCCTCCGAGGCCTATGGTGGTTGTCGGCATCATCCTCCACAACACCGTCGGTCTGTAACTCATGCTGATGAATTACAGCTATGGCAGCTCCCAACATGTACATTTTAAAAGTTCCCAATCTGTTTACACCTATGGTGCAGTGTTTGGGAATACACAAGTGTGTGTTGGATGCTTTCACACTTTATACTGTTTTGCTGTGAACACTGATGATGTCATAGGATGTGTATGTATGATCATGGCTACAGGGTATCTTCTGTGTTTTATTAATGGAACCACTATTGTGCTTCCTTTGGTGTTGCATTACATTTGGCTGCCGTGAATTACCTCCTGCCCTTCCATTTACATTTGTGCACGTTACACCTATCATTTGCTGGCATGCATCCAGCAGCCTGCTTTCCTTTGTACTTTCCTAGACCTGGCTTATCTTGTGTAATGTGTTCTATTGCCGGTCTACTGTGGGTTTGCTTTGCTCTGCTATGACATTTCTCCTATCTTTGCATTCCAAGTCCTCCCCTCCTTTCTTTGCAATCCTATGCCTCCCCTATCCTGTTTTGCAGGTTTCTGCATGCAGGCTTGTCTACTGCTGTCGATTGACCGCTGTGAGTTGATTGGTGTTAATTGCTCATTAGTACGTCAATTACCCTGCTTCGGCATTTCCTTAATTTCTTCCCATTACCTTCCTTTTTATGCTATTTTTTGCAGCGCTTGCATCCGCTTACCGGGTTTTGGGCACGTTTCCATCCCCGTACACATGCGCTTTCGGGCACCATGTGTGCTCTCAGCTAAATGGTTCTATACCTTCCTCCCCACCCCTGTCCTGCAGCTTTGCTTAGCAATGGCCAGGCCAGATTTGCATTGCTCCAATGTGCTTACTGATATGGTGGCACACCCCTCTACTGATGTCATGTATCACCTCTAATACACGCCTCGGTGTTATAGCGCTGTGCCATCAGGTACATCCTTAATCTGGTGGGACGTTTGCGAGATTCAGTATTACCTGCCTCATTTGCATGGCATTGACTACTAATTCATAGTTACAGCGCCGAACACTGTTGCGGGCCCTTGGCAACCCTTGCGCCTTGCTTGTGGTGTGCCATGCCTACCATTGCATATTATGGTGAAATCCTGATTTGTCTTACATTGCGATTTTATGACATTTGTATATATTTCCTTTGTATTCCTATTTGCGCACACATGCCCTGCGGTTGTACTGTGCGTTACTGTGGACATGACATTAAATGTTGTTTTTTAGGTGTTATGCATCTTTTCTTGTGCCATTGGCTATGTGTCTAGCCATTGGCATATGTTAACTTTGTAATACATGAGTCTGGTCTGCTTCCATAACTCCGATGTTCTGTTTGGGAAAATGTAAACCGTGTTTTTTGGTTTACATTTCCATGGGCTTGTGCTATGCCTGCACCACTTTGTGAATTGCTGTATGCCTTCATTAGCATGGTGCGATACTGCACATGGGGTGATTTGCATACCTATGCCGAGGGCTGCGTAGATCTGACATACGCCGGTGGTGCACATGGAATTGGTTCGTACCTGAATCGCTCGGCGGACATATTTGGCATTATCCCGCATACACTACACCTGCGCCTGACGCAAGCTTCATGAATCCAGGGGAAATGTATAGATTAACAGTTTTAGTGCAGGTGTGTGTGTGTGTGTGTGTGTGTGTGTGTGTGTTTGCGTGTGTGTATGTATGCAGTGTTGTGCTAGTTACTTATAAAAGTAATTACTCTTCCGTGAAAGTAATATATTATTACTAGTTATTACTTTTCTAAAAAAGTAATATATGACTATTACTAGTTACTAACTAAAGTAACACATTACTTTTACATAAGTGTATTTTATCAATTATAATATTGAGATTTACTCACACAAGTAAGCACATTCATATAAGTGTTTTATTAACGTTGTATACATAATGTTACTATGATGCTGAATAGCATTTAACAGTTGAAAAACTCCAGCAGATTACTTTTTATAGTTGGGTGGCACAGTGCTGCAGTGGTTAGTGTCAATTCACAGCAATAAGGTATATTTGATTCTCGGCTGGGGTGCCTTATGTGCAGAGTCTCCATATCTTCCCTGTCACTTGTCTTGTGTATTCAAATAAGATGATGAGGCTTGGGTGTTTGTTTAAGATGTTTATTACACACAAACAAATCAGGGTGAATGACTGGAACATAAACCTTAAATGAAATAGCTAACAGACTGACTGCTACATACATACATACTTTCACTCTGACTGCCTACACAAAATGGCACTCTACTTGCATATGCTCAGTACTTATATGCATGTGCCCATGAACTACAGTGGTTATAAAGGTACAAAAAAATTAACAATCATGTACGGCCTGATCTCATTATATAATAATCAGTACTAGGTTTAGCAAAAGTGACAGTTACTGGAGAATGCTCTTCTTTAAGAACTTCAGGAACACTTTCAGGAACAGGAACAGAAGATGAATTGTTCTCTGGAACTGGAACATTCGATAGCATACTCTGAGAATTACAGTCTCAGTTACAGGCAAGATTCTGTAACACTGCCTCAGACACCAGCAATAAATGTTTGCGATTCTACCTGAATTCCTTTCCTTGTGACTCAATGATGTACAATTTCAGTTCTACATATAGATGATTCACAAGTCGTACTCGATCAAAACCTTTTGCTCTCTGCATCCTCACTATCTCTCCTTCTTTTAATGGTTTGAGAGGTTTGCTGGTTTTGTCATAATGGAATTTCTGTGACAAGCGCTTTTTCATGAATTGAGCTTTTACTGCTTTGTTGTTTTTAATACTTGGAACCAAAACATTCTTATTGATTGGTAGTGCAGTTCTGGTTTGTCTCGACATCATTCTCTGAGTAGGTGAACCAAGTAAATTGTCTCGAGGAATGTTTCTGAGATTATCAAATTGAGAAAAATATTGGTTTTGTCCCTTTTGGATTTCTCACTGTTTCACACTTTGAACTGCACGTTCAGCCAAGTCATTAGATTGTGGATACTTAGGACTACTAGTAACATGAACAAAGTCCCATGTATCAGCAAATCCTTTGAACTGCTGACTTGTAAAGTGTGCACCATTGTCAGAAACAACTTTGTGCAGTCTACCATGGACAGAAAAATGTCTCTTCAATTTCATAATGACAGTACTGGAAGTTAGGCTAGGAAGTAGGCCAGTCTTGAATCAAGTTGAATAAGAGTCTACTAATACCAAATACTGTTGCCCATTCCATTTGAAAATATCTGTGGCTACTTTCCACCAAGGTAGTTCAGGAATCTGGTTCAGCTGAAGTGGTTCTTTTTGTTGATGCGGTTTAGTGCTATTACAAATTGAACAAGATGAGATTTCCTTCTCAATATCTTTTGACACAGATGGCGAAAATACTAGTCCTCTCACCCTTCTTGTGGTAGAATCAGTTCCTGGGTGACCTTAGTGCAATATTTTAATATACTCTTGTTGCAAGGATTTTGGAATTACCACTTTTGGACCTTTCATGATGATACCATCTTCCATCAAAATCTTGTCTCAGTAAGGAAAATACTGCTGCACATCCAGTGGTAAAAAAGATTGTTTTGCTGGCCATCCATGACTGATAAAATGGTTCAGCTTGTGGAGAATGGGATTGGAAGTTGAGTGATTTCTAAGCTCATCAAGATGTATGAAAGAAAACTTTCTCACTTCCATAACTTTAAAATCAGCTTTTTCATTGGCATGCTGGTCAATGGTTTGTATGGGTGATCTGGATAAAGTATCAGCAAGGCAAAGAAGTTTGTGTTTTGTATAAACCATATTGAAATTGTACTTTTGCAGTTTTAACATCATGAGTTGCAATCTAGCTGGAGCGGTGTGCATTGGTTTTCACAACATATCAACATATCATCTGCTATAACAGCAAATGGATAACCAGAAAAAAGATTTGCTCCATTGCACGTTGGAAGACTTCACTGGCAGAATTTATCCCATATGGCATCGTCAAAAATCTGTACCTTCCAAACAGTGTACTGAAAGAGGTTAGCAAGGAAGATTTTAAATCAAGTAAAATCTGCTAAAATGAACTTTCTGCATCTAAGATAGAAAAAAACAGCGGCATTTGGCATGACAGCAGCAACTTCTTTAACTGTATGCATCGCATGATGAGGTTGTTTTAGTGCTTTTTTCAAATCTCTTGGATCAATTCATATACACATGTCATCTGAGCTTTTCTTATGAGCTACTACAATGGAGGATACCCATTCAGTTGGTTCTTCTACGGGAAAATTATTCCTAAATGTGCCGTTCTGTCTAGCTCTGCTTTTACTTTGCCTTGCATTGCTACTAGAACCTTCCAATCTGGTCTGACAACTGGATTACCTAGTGGTTTAACTGCATGGAGTACACATCTGGGAGTCTGCCAATCCCATCTTTTTAAATATCAGCATATTCAGAAACAATATTCTGTGTGAAAACCTTTGTTGTTGTTAATGTTTACATGGTGGACTTCCTTATTAAATGAAATCAGTCCCATTTTCAAACTATCTGTGAGGCCTAGCAATGACTGCACATGTCTTTTGACTATGTAAAACTGCAAGTCATGGCTGTTCCCAGCAGAATAGCATGAAAGCATTACTGAGCCTTATGTTTGAATCTCTTCACCACTAAAAGCAACAAGCTTTGCACACTTTGCCAAATCATGTTTTTCACCAGCTTTTACCTTAGCAAACATTTCTGCTGACATAACATTGCATTTTGAACCAGTATCAACTTTGACTTCTACCGGTCTCCCATTAATCAGTACAGTACAAAATACGTCATTCTTTGCCAACAAATCTACTGCATTAACCTTTTCCTCAAGCACAGAGACACCATCAACATAAAAAGTAGTGTTGCAGCTTTCTACTTCATCAACTTTCTTCTCGGAATGCTCTCTCTTAATAAAAGAATGTACCTCTTTAGATTTACAAAGCTTTCTGAAATTATTCCACTTTTTACATCTGTGGCATTGCTGACCAAAAGCTAGGCACTTTTCTTGTTTAGGTTTGTGACTTCCTCCACAGTTACGACGGTTGACTGTGAGGTTTACCATGGGTTTTGCTAAGTCACCCCTAAGTTTTGTTGCGTGTGCCCTAGGTTTTACTAAAGCTGCCCTGGGTTTCATTGTGGGAGCCACACCCTTTGGCCAATACCACTTAACCTTGTGCTACATATTATCAACATTCGTGCTGGAAGAAGCTGCAAGCATCTCTTCTAATTCATAAGCATATTCATGTGCTTTTCTGTAAGCTCATATATCTGACAAATCTCTGTGGTTTTGCTTAAAGTTAAATCACGGTCTTGAAGCAACATTTTTCCTCACTGCATCATTATTACCACCACACATAAGCTTGTCGTTTATCAACTCATCTCTCAGATCACCAAATCTGCACATTTTTGCCTTGTTTCTCAAGTCAGTTATATATGCTGCAAAAGTTTCACCAGGCTTTAGATCTCTTATGTAAAATATGTGCCTTTCCATTGCAATATTTGTTTGAGGGTTGCACATTTCACTAAATTTACATTTTAAGCACTCAGGGTCTTCCTGCATTTCAGCCTGTACCACAATATGGTGGTCTTCCCTGCCTCTGCATAAACAGCAGGTGCATACATAAATGAATGTTCTCTCTCAATGGCTTCTGAACAAGCTAAATTGAGCAGAATAAATTATTTTGTATGTGTGTCTTTATCAGAAAAAGCAGGCTGTATGAAAATATCATATTCTTGCTCAAACACTCTAAAATTTTCAGCAATATTATTATGAAACATAAGTGGACTAGATCTGTGAAATCCCTCTGCCATGCCAAATAAGTGTCAAATATACACCAGGTACTTATAATTATATTCAACTGCACAATAGACTCTTTGAAATAACTGTACTCTTTGAAAAGACTGTACTGTAATACTGAACACACTGCCAACCCTTTGCACACTTTAGACACTTCAAGTAGCTTTTAGTTAATGGGAAAAAGTAGAACATTGTGAAAAAATGCAGTTGTTTTCTCTTTTTCGAACATTTTATATGATTCAGATATTGTTTCAAATGTTTTCATAATTATTTCAAGTACTTTTTTCTATATTTTGTTTATTAAGTAATCGGATTGGAATGCTTTGCTTTATATTCATCGAGGGAAAAAACATTTAAATGAGTTTAAGTAACGGAAAATATTTTCTGACCTGTTTATGAGTCATTTGCAAGTTGTTTGAGCCACTCTTGTATATTCCTTCATTTCTGAGTTTGTGCCTCACGGCTTTAAGAAGTTTTGACTTCGGATCCCATTCTGACACCATGTCATTTGTCTTGTGCATTCAAATAAGACAATGAGGCCTGTGTGTTCATTTAAAATATTTATTACATGCAAACACATCAGGATAGATGAGCAGAACATAAAACTTAAACAAACTAGCTAACTGACTGCTACACACATACATACTTTCACTCCAGCTGCTTACACAAAATGTCACTCTGCTTGTATGTGCTCATTTCTTTTTATGGACATGCCCATGAACTACAGTGGTTTGAAAGGTACAACACACACACTATGATCTACACTTCCTGTGTTCGAGTGGGTTTCCTTGGGGTGCTCATGTTTCCTCCCACATTCCCAAGACATGCTGCAGGTGGATTAGACATTCTAAATTGGCCTTACGTGTGAGTGTGTGCATGCATGTGCCTTCTGAGGAAGGTTGAGCACTGGGCTGGCAACTCCACAATGTAAAGCTCTTGTTCTGAAGACTGATGATCCACCATGGTGATCTCTAATAGGCACAGCCGAAAGGAGAAGAAGAAGACTAGTCTTTATAGCTAGAGAGTCACAGATAATAATTAAACCAAACCAGTCAGCAGCACAAGACCTACAAAAACCTTTCACAATTTGTCTATTTTCAGCAACTAAAAATCAAAATCTGAAAAGAATTTTAAATAGAACATAGCAAAACATTCTCAAGACAAAAGTTATTTGATCGTAGATCCACCCAAAGAGTCCTGCTTGGTGCAGTGGACTAGGGCATTGGGTGCTCAGCTGATAAGTGATGAGTTCAATTCCAATTGACAATGGTATGGAGAACCAATGCCATTTATTATACTGCAAGATAAGGATATGATCTCTAGCAGGCTCGAATTGTCCAGTGTTAGGGCATGTTTTAGTTGGTGAGAGTCCCACAGTACCAGGGTAGGGCCAGAGTATGGTCATCAATAGCGTTCACCTCCTTGCAGTGCTAAAAAATGAAGTAAAGTTTGCTCCAGACTAATTCCAATGATCTATTATGAATGTTACGTGCTATGAGTTGTGCCAACATTATGTTGTAATTTTCTATCCAAATTGCCACTTCAAAGTCTCTGTTACCTCCTAACATCTGATTATTAGCCATACTATATAGGGACCCCAGAAGTTTTCCATCATTCTTTAGGGGGCTATATCACCTACATCGAGAATCACTGGTTTAAGCAAAAGTAACTCAAAAGTAACTCACATATAAGTTACTAGTTACTAAAAAAGTAATGAATTACTATTACTAGTTACTATTTTGAAAAACTAACTAGTCATATTACTAGTTACTAGAAATTGTAATATATTACTCCCATCACTGTGTGTGTGTGTGTGTGTGTGTGTGTGTGTGTGTGTGTGTGTGTGTGAGTGTGTGTGTGTGTGTGCGTACACACAGACGGGTGTGTGTGTGTGCGTGCATGTGTAAAAGCTAAAAGAAACTCTTCTACAACCAGGTTCCCATTCTTGAACTCCAGAAGTTTTAATAATTTAATAATTTTGGTGCCATCTGTTAGCTTAGGTCATTCACATACGACAGTCTAATGTTGCACAGACTAGTGCACTCTGTGATATGTGTACAGTTTTTGGTTTTAACTAAACTAAGGCTTTATAGATTTCTAAACCTATCATGTGGTTCCTTCCATGGGTCTGCTCATCTGTTTCATTAAACATATCACGGTTGATAGGAATCATTACGTTTCTTTCTATTATCAAGACTTTTCTGCTCATTTGTTGTTTGCATTTCCTAGATTGTAGAGAATAACCAACAGCAAATGGCACAAAAAGATTGAACAATTCAAAAGTGCATCCAGATGGTCAAAGGCTAGATTACTGTTTATGAGTGTCCCCAAGTCTCTGACTACTGGGTCATCTCTTGGGGGTGTGTTGTCAATGTGATAGTTGCCAAGGGTGGATGACTTCCCAAAGGATATGATCATACATTTCTTGGCATTTAATTTTAGTCCATGGTTCTGACACCAGTTATTTGTCTGTGTCAGCCCTTCCTTGAGATCATTTGTGTCAGTGGGGGATTCCATGACTGCTCATAATGTGCAGTCATCTACAAATTTCGTCAGCCAGAAGCCATTGACATTGGTCTTGATTTCAGAGAAGTAAATGCCAAAAAAGAGCAATCCCAGGACTGATCCCTGAGGGACTCTGCTTGTGACTGGCCTCTTTGTAGAGGTGAACTCCCCAATTCTAACTTCTTGGGTCATGTCTGTAAGTCAGCTGACTACCCACTAGGTGACATAACGATTTATACCTGACTTCTTGCATTTATCAACAGTGCCTGAGTGGGGTATTGTGTCAAGTGCCTTGGCCAGGTCAAGGTAAGTAGTGTGAACCATTTTGCTCTCATCCATTGCTTTGGTGACCTTCTCAAAGAAGTCCTCCAGGTTGAGTAGGCATGACTTGCTCTTGGCAAAACTTAATTGGATTGGGTCCAGTGTCTGGAGGTTTGCTATGCCATTATTGATCATTTCCATGATAATTCTCTCCATGGCTTTGCATATTTGACTTATGGGTCTGTAGTTTCCAGGGCCTGTATATGGTCCACCTTTGTGTAGATGGATGACTCTTGCTGTTCTCCATTTGTGAGGCATGAAGCCTATGTGGATGCTAAAGTTAAAAAGCAATTTCAGAGGGCCTGATCAGTCATGTTTTATACTATTTAGAAGGTATCCTGGGATATTGTCTGGGCCCATCAATGCAGTGTGCTTGGCCTTAGAGAGAGATTATTGAGGACCTGTTCTTTAGTGGTAGGAGGGAGAGTTATATTTGGTGGTATTTCATGAGGGGAGGCTGAGGGGGAAAGAGGAGTAAAGTTGGAGCCGGATTTGTCAGCCAGTAGGTTTGTTATACTTTCTCGCGAAGTATAGGTGGCTCTATTAACAATGAGCTCTGCACACCATTGTGTATTGTCTTTGAGGTTGTGGACATAGGTAAAGAATGCCTTCTTGTTGTCCTTGGCCTGGGAGGCCAAAGTTACCTCAAAGTTGGCTTTGGTAGACTTTATTTGTCCACAGAGTTGTTTTAGTCTGAAGAGAGTGCTTTTATCTTGCTGGGTACTACACCTCCTAAATTTTGCCATGGATGTCTTCCTTCTGTTATACAGCCTATTGATGTTTTGAAACCACCAGGGTAGCTTGTTTTTTGAGTTAGTTTTGCACTTCATCCTAGTGGGTACAGCTGACTTATGCAGCTATTAACATGTTTGTATAGGGTTTCTGTGAACAGTTCCATGTAAGCAGCAATATTCTCAGGGTTTATGGAGGTTGAAATTTTGCCAGGCTATCACTTAATAGTAGAAAGTTAGCCTTAGAGTAGTTCCTGAACATTCCAGGGTTATCTGGGGTTCCAGATTTTATATTTTCTTCAAAGGAGACCACTTAGTGGTCTGACCTTACCAGAGAAGACATTACACTCAGGGGTGTGCAGCACTCACCCATATTAGTGAGGAACAGATCGAGTATGTTTACATCCCTGATCGATGTATTGACAATCTGGTCAAGGGAGTTTGTATTTACATAATTCAGGAATGGGTGTGCCTGTGTTGTATACAATTTCCAGTTTTTAGTAAGCTAAATAAAGTCACCCATGAACATGGTATCATGCTAGATGGTGAGTGTTTCCCGTAAGTTTAAATACATGTTATGGGTTTCCTGGATTATAAAGGGAGACCAATAGCTTGCAAGAAGTGGTGTGGGATTTTACTTATGGTGATTTACACATGGAGAAGTTCAAGTGCATTGTCCAGCCTTGAGAAATATTTTTTTTTTTATGTAAATTAAGACACCTCAGCCTCTAGTTCCTGCCTGTGTAGTAGCTGATCTAAATGTGTTGAAGGAATTTACCTCTGCACTGCCAGTGTGCTCTTTCTGGCTTTAAACCATGTCTCAGTGACTGCACAGATGTTACATTCTCTAAGCTGAGAAGAACTTCTAGGGAGTGGAGATTTTTGTTTAGACTTCTAGCATTGAGCAATAATACCTTTAGATTTTCTTGGTTTTGATTTGCTATGTTGGAAGTACTTTCAGTTTGGCATTCCTTGAAAAAGGCACTATAGAGGAAGATAACATTTTAGCTAATATTAAAAAGCCTAGAGTAGAGAGGTGCAGACTATCCCTGGCAAAGCAGCATTTTTGTTGACCATCTTCTTCCATGCTGACAAATTTTGCACATCCTTAAAGAGACACCAGAAACTAAGTCAGTCGTCTTCTGTTTGTTTTGTAACATCATCCTTGTTGAAGGTAAAATGCTGCTCAGTGCTAGGCTCATACCAGCCTGAGACACATATTCCTAGAGATCCTTGATGTCTCTTTTCATATATTCTAGGGTGGTACGTCTCAGGTCATTTAACTGACTAGAAGAACCAAATTTAAAACAAAGAAAAGGATTATGGATGCAATGGGTAATAAAAAGCATAGAAATAGAAGAGAAAAAAGAAAAATGGGTCTTTAGGTTCCATAAGTGAAAAAAAATATTTTTGCATAGACTAAATTGCAAAAGAAAAAAAACATTAAAACAATCAGTATAAAATCAATTCATTTTTAGAGGCTTAGCATGTAGCATATTCATGTTTGATTCAGGGAAATTCAGAAGGTTAGAGATTAGCTTAGGAAAGATAGAAAAAAGAAAGGAAGTCTGTTTAGTTTTCTTAACAGACCAAATTGTCTTTGATATGATGAACTGTAAAGGGAAACTAAACCATTCTGTATAAAAGTAAAGTTATCGTCAGTTACTCAGCCTGTGGAAAACTTGCTTTTAATTCTGGGAAGATCAAAAGGTCATATTTGTTTTTCCCACTCCAGGATTTTGGATACTTATTCTAGTATTGGCACTACTGTATAACATAATGGAATGCAATATTCCAGGCATGCTATCCTATGGATGAAACAGTAAGGGAAGTTCTCATCTTTCATAGCTGTTGGCAGGTCAGATGAAAGTTAAAGGTCAGAATGCACTTCATAAAATGATTAGGGTGCATTTCTTGAGAAAGATACAATACTAAATACAAACTTCATAATGACATAGTCTCAGTTCTAGTTTCACAAACTGAACAATAACATCATAATGATTAGTACAAGCTCAAATCTTAGCTGCTCTGGTGGCATAGAGGGATAAAGCCCTGACTATGGTCCAGACAACCTGGGTTTGATTAGCAGCTTGGGCAACTGATGGAGCAGCAGGGAGGGATGGGTGTTACCATCCCAGGGGCAGTTTGGTAGGTTCATGGGCATTTACAGTGTTAAATATTTCTGAAAGCTGGGGACAGCACTTACTAGGCATGCCTACCAAAAGGCTTAAAAGGGCAGAGATGTGGCTGAGCTGCTTTGGAGATGGGGCAATGTGCCACAAATCTTTATTGCATGCCTGCTGCCCAAGCTAAACCATGGGCTTACATATGGGAGGTGGGACTAAAATGAGTAGGACATATGTAAACACCCCCCCACAGATGTAGCAGACTAGCTGAACCCCCGAATGCCTTGTGCTGTTACCAGCTCCAGTAATATACACTTATTTAAAGTCCAGGGTGGAGGTCAGCAGTTGGTAGACCTGGTGTCATATTCATATTAGCAAGCTGAATTTTAAATTATTTAAAATTTTTTTTTTTTTTTTTTTTTTTTGTTATGTACTATAGAATCATTGCTATCTGTGTTGTTTTAACTTTGCCTTATTGAGTGATACTTATGGTCATGTGATTTTTGGGCTGCTAACCAATACTTATGGTCATGTGATTTTTGGGCTGCTAACCACATGACTACTTTGGGCCTGTATATAAGATGAAAGAAATTTTATAAGTTTGTAGTATTGAAGAAGGATTATGTCCGAAAGCTCTGCTGTGTTTTGTCATTAAAGTGTTTTTTCCTTTTGGATTGTCTGCTTGTAGACCTGGTGTGGACAGGTACTGGGCCAGTATAATGATGAGCAGTGGAGAGGGGTGCAAAAAAGTGCAATCCCAAATCTTAATATATAACAGAAAAGTGCTTCTTTCTAATAAAAAATATACTTTTTATGTACAAAGTAATATGACCCTTTATAGGTTCATAGATTGTTACTAGGCTAATGAGCATTCAGGCTTTTACAAGCCCCTATTTGGTCCTGAGTATCACGGGCATCTATATGGGGGGGGGCATATTAGTAGGGAGGTCACTAAGGATTTGTATGGGAGAGTGCTAGTCAAGTTAATACTTTTCTTATTGATGGCCTCTGTCCATAAGGGACATTGGGGCCAGACAAGGGTAAAGTTATGATTTCCCATCCAATTGTCAAGGCTTTGTTTGAATAGGGTCAGGGATGAACACTGTTTTACATGGACAGGGAGACTATTCCATAATGTAGGGAAACTTTAGGATACATATCTGTCTCTCCAGCATGTTCTGTTTATGTCACAGGCAAAGTTCAGATCCATGGATCTTGTTTTTCTGGTGCTGTTTGCTTTGCACATGTGCAACAGATCCATCAGGGACTGGGTCTGAAGGAACCTTGTAAGCCAGGCAAAGATCCCCTCTCAGCAGCCTGTAAGAGACTGAATACAGAGACAGAACCTTTAGGCGGTCAGTGTAGGACAGAGTATTCATGCCGTGAATTCTCATGGTGAGAAACCTTTATGGGCATTACAACTGTTGCAAGTGTCTGGTTAGATACATTTCAAAGGGGCTATTGTATTCAATGATAGGTTTGATAAGGTCAAGTAGAGTGTTACTATAACTTTCTTGGAACTAGATGCCATACTCTTACTAAGTTGGACGACACAGAATGATTTTTTTTATATGTTGGTCAAAGGCCAGATTCCTGTCTACATATGTTCCCAAATTCCCTTACTACTGGAGCAAGTCTTAGGGGTGTTTTATCGATGGAGTGATTAACTTGGGTTGACATTTTCCCAAAAGGCATTATAATTCATTTTTTGTCATTTAGTTTTAGGCCATGGCTTTGGCAGCAGTCATTTGTCTGTGTTAAACCCTCTTGCAGGATGTTGCTGTCTTGGAGGCAATTTATAATAGCTCCCAATTTACAGTCATCTGCAAACTTGGTGAGCCAGGGGCCTTGAACATTAGCCTTGACTTCTGAGAAATAGAAGCCAAACAGAAGTGAAACCAGCATGGAGCCCTGGGGTAGTCTACTGGTGACTTGTCTCTTGTTGGAGGTGGTCTCACTGATCCTAACTTCTTGGGTTCTGTCTGTGAGCCAGCCAGCAATCACATGAATTATGTAAGGATTTATGCCTAGCTCAGAGAGCTTGTCAACAATGTCTGAGTAGGGTATTGTATCAAATGCCTTGGCTACGTCAACATATAAAGTATGTACTGTTTTCCCTTTGTCCATTGTTTTGGTGACCTTCTCAAAGAAGTCTGCTAGGTTAAGTAGGGATGCCCTTCCCTTAACAAAGCCAAATTGGGATGGGTCCAGTGTCTGTAAGATGCCAATATCATTGCTTATTATTTCCATGATAATTTGTTCCATGGCTTCTCTTATTAGGCTTGTTAGACTGATGGGGCTGTAGTTCCCTCAGTCAATTGATGGTCTGCCGTTGTGGAAGGGAATGACTGTTGTGGTTCTCCTTTCACTTGGAACTCAGCCTGTGTTAAGGCTATTACTGCAGAATGGCTTATAGGTCATGTCTAGACTGGTCAGATGGCAATTGGAGAGGCAACCGGGAATGATGTTGGACCCATGGAACTGGTGTTCTTGGCTCTAGCAAGTGCTGTCAGCACCTGGTCCTTTCTAATAGTTGGGAGTAGTATGTTGAAGGGGATTTTACCTAGTGGAACAGGGCAGGAGTGAGGGGTGAAATCTGAGCTGAATTTATCACTATTAGACTTGCTATGTCACCCTGACTGGCAAAGGTGATACCAGTCACCATCAGTTCATCATACTAGTGCATGTTACCTTTAAGGTTCTAAACATAGCTAAAGAAATCCTTGTGACTGTCCTTAGCCTATGAGACAATCCTGACCTCATACTTGGCTTTGTTGGTCTTAATTAGACCAGTTAGTTTCTTGTTTAGTTGTATAAGAGAGCGGGAATGGATCCAACACTAGGTGACCTAGGCAGTTGCCTAGGGCCCACTGGCTGGGACAAGGTCACCACTGGCTGGGAGGGGGCCCACTGGCTGGGGTACTGTCACATTTACTTTTCTAATTAAAATATACAAAAAAAATTAACAAGTGTTTTCTTTTAAGAGCACTCTTCTTTAAGAACACCCTCTGTGTTGTCTTTGTGCACATTTGTTGCATCCCTGTGTGTGATGACGTGCTTGAATGTATGATCATCACACAGACCTGTTGCTTGTTTCATCCTTTCTGCATGTGGAATTTACATGTTTTGCTGCTTCCACATGCACTGAGGCTAGACATGACCCTTCCACAGCACAGTCAGACAAACAGAGGTTAGGTGTGTGTGTGTGTGTGTGTGTGTGTGTGTGTGTGTGTGTGTGTGTGTGTGTGTGTGTGTGTGTGTGTGTGTGTGTGTGTGTGTGTGTGCATATATATATATATATATATATATATATATATATATATATATATGTGTGTGTGTGTGTGTGTGTGTGTGTGTGTGCGTGCGTGTGTGTGTATATATATATATATATATATATATATATATATATATGTGTGTGTGTGTGTGTGTGTGTGTGTGTGTGTGTGTGTGAGTGTCTGTGTGTGTGTGTGTTTAAAATGCCATAATTAGAGAAGGTAGGTTAATTTACTCAGGCTCAAACCCTGTAACTTAGTTACAGGAGACAAGAGCCTGAATCCTCTATACCAACTATCAAGCTGCTAAAAATTTTGGGTTTCAGTACATTTTAAAGGAAATGAGTTTCACTGCATTTTCAGGAAATTGTGGGCTTCGAAAAAAGAGAAATTTACTGCTTGCTGTTCAAGCTAAGCCTGTTTTAATGTGCAACTGATTTGTGTAGCACATGGTCATCACTATAGTGCTATCAAACTTAAATGTGTTCTTAGCAGCACTACAGCTACCATCCTTCTGTTGATGCAGAAGGCTGTGGTTTCTACTCCTGCAGCTTATAGATGGATTGCTGATACTGTGTTGTACCTTATACAGTCCTGAGTATGTCCTCCTTTGAATGCAGTGCCTAGTAATTATGGACCTGTTGTTGGTTTGCCATCCGTTCCTTACTGCGATATTACCAGCTTATCATTTTTAATGTAACATAGGCAATTTATTCTTTAAGGTCAGCAGGCACTAAATTTAGAGATGCCACACTGAAATATAAACTTGTTTGCTTACAGCAACCTCTTCATTAGTCAGAGATATCTTTAATGTAGAATTATTTAGACAACTTTCACTTATGCAGAGATTGGGCATATTGACTGATATTGGTGGATTGTAATGACAGACGTTTGAGTGGCATTTTATGGTTGAAATGTTCTGAACTGGACTGTTTTGTCATTATTGCTTCATACATTTTGTTTCGCTGTGGCGACCCCTAACCGGGAAAAGCCGAAAGACACAACGACAACAACATTTTGTTTCATTGCTGTTCAAAACTACAAAATTAAAACACCACTCTAACATGTGGTGCTGTATAATGCAATGAATATAATTTAATACAATCAGGAAGGTGAGTCAAAGAACATGTTCATGTATGCATGGTACTAGAAATGTGTGCAAGGGGACTATGGTTTGAAAATAGCCCAAAGGTAAACTTTATCTGTCACAGGCCAGATGCATTTTCTTTGAATGTGGGATTCAAGGGTGAGAAGTTTACTGCTAATGGTAAGTTTGTCTTCATTGTGAGATTGTATTGTTTTGTTTAGTGAATATCTGTTGGTGTTTGTTCTATAAAATCAAATAACATTTTTAAATTAAATCCAAATATCTGTAGTCATTGTAGAAGTGAACCAGAAAACAGTATGCATACTGATTGGCTTGAACAATGTTTATGGTAACTGGGGGGAAATAGCCAAGTAATGGACACTGGAATGGCTAGGGGAGTATTGGGGGCCTCATCCATTCACCTGCCTATGGCTCCATTTGACCATCATCCAGCTCTAAAGAGAAAACTCATCTTTAAAGAAGTTGGTCTTTCTGATTTTGGCCATGAGTTTTCTTCTTTTATTATATTCTCTGTTTAGGTGAGGATTCCACCACTGGGGTTTCTTTTGGGTTTACTTCTGGTAGATATGGTAGCCTCTATGCACCCATTCACGTATTTGTATACAGACTTTGAGAATAATTCTGCAGAGGTAGCTGAGGTCTCGATGTTAGGGGAGCCTTGAATTTTGTCAGACTGTCACTTAATAGGATGTAGTTTGCCTTAGAATAGTTCCTAACCATTACTGGCTTAGCTGGGTTTTCCAGGTTCATTTGTACTTCAAGGGAGACAGCTTTGTGATGTCACTTTATTTCTGAGGACATGACATGGGTTGGGGGGATGGTGGGGGTGCTAGCACTTTCCCATGCTGGTGAGTACTAGATCCACTATGTTTTATCCTCTGGTTGGAGCATGCACTATCTGTTTCAGAGTGTCTGTGTTAATAAATTGCAGAATGAGTTATGCCTATGAGTTTGAGGCAGTCTATAGAAAAGTAGTTTAAATGACTCATGAATTGGGCTTCGGTTGGATGGAGAGTACAAGTACCTCAAATAGGTTTAGGTAAGAGTTGCGAGATTCTAGGGACATAGATAGCTAACCATGATATAGTGAGGGACTTTATCTATGGTTACTTCCATATGGATAAGCTCCATGGTATCATTCCATTTAACCAACCAAGAGGTAGATTTGTTGCTGACATAGATCAATGCACCTCCATTTTTAGCACCAGTCTGTTCTTTTGTTGGTCTAAATGTGTGGAAGGCTATGCAGCCTCACACTGCCAGAGTATTTTTTACAGCTTTAAACAAGTCTTACTGATGGCACAGATGTCTACATTCTCCAGAGTGAGGAGTGCTTGAAGGGTGTGGAGTTTTTTGTTTAGGCTCACAGCATTGAGCAGTAACACCTTAAGGTTGCTTGGAGACTTTTTCACTATGGTAGTTTTGTTTTTTTCAGCATTGCCTTAAAAGGCTCTAAGGGGTTGATAAAGTTTTAGATAATATCCGAAATCCTAGAAGGGACAGGTGCAGTCTATCCTTGGAAAAGCAATGTGGTCTTTTAACCATGTCCTCCCATGCTACAAAATATTGAATCCCCTGCAGTGACACCAGAAACTAAGCCAATTATTAAAATCAATCATTTTATGTTCATACTGTGGCATCATCCTTGGTTAAAGTAGAATGTTGCTCAGTGTAAGGCTCATACCTATCTGTAACACATACTCCAAGAGATCCATTACGTCTCATCTCATATAGTCCAGTAAAATTCATCTCTGGTCATTTGCACTCACATGGACTATGACAGAATCATATCGATACCTGGGGTGCAGTTACTTGAGTGTGCACGTGATATTGTGGCTCCTGCCTCCAGACAGGAACTAACTGTTATCTTCTTCTTGCCTAACCTGGTGAGTGGGACATCTGTGTGTTGCATAACGGGGTCCCCAATGACATGATTACTAGGTAAAGTATATGCTTGACTTATGGGCTTTGCTGTACGGGAACCATTGGGTGTAGGCTTTTCTGATATGTTTGGTGTGCTGTTGGTGTATGTTTTAGTGATTGCTTAGGAGCAGTGCTGCTGCTAGGTGGCTTTGGAGGTCTTTGAGATTTGGGAAGGTTTCTTTTAAGTGCTTCAGCATAAGACCATCTGTATGTGTGGTGAATGGTGTGTGTGAGGGATGTTGTGTGGTATTCCTGACAACCTAATTTGTGAGATGTTTGCCTCCAAGGAAGTTGTGTATTTACATCTCACATGCCGTATAATTTTCTTTAATGTTTAACTGGTTGTCTGATAACATGAGACAATTGCTACATCACCTTAGGATGCTCAGATCTACCTAGCTTGCCCCAGAGACATTTGGAAATTGCATGTCCATGTTGTCCAGTCCTGTAATAAGGTCATCTGTTTAGGATTAATGACTGTGTAGTTTCTGTAATTAAGGACAAATGTTATATAGTGCTAGGATATGGTAGTGCTATTTGATACGCAAAACATTTGTTGGGGTTAAGGGCAAGATGTTATATAGTGGTACAAAATGGTAGTTCTATTCTATGTGCGAGCTAGCCACTCTAAGATTAAATCCACACAAAGCCACACTGTTTAACAAGTTTCAGACCCAATCCTAACGTTATAGGGAAATGTTACTGTCTAAACATTTGCTAATATACAGGGCACTTCTAATCACTGCTGCTCAGTGGACAGCTCTGCACAATTGTGTCTGATTTATAGCAGAGAGCAACAACTTGAAAACTGACTCCTATACATCATAATACTACCAGTTAAATTAGACAAGAACAAATAAAAGGAGTTTTCCTTAAATCTAAGTAATATTGCCCAAATTCTGTTACTCTGTTAAATGTTTAAAAAGCTGTTCCCTTCTGTCCAGATGCCTACAAAACATAATATTTCCTTCATGTATTCTAGAATGTCTGTCATTTTTAGGATGTTCTATGTGAAAAATGCCACACCAAAGTTTCCATATATTAACATGTTCATGCATTTTAAAATACACAGATGTATATATTTTGCTGAAGATTCCCACTAGATTATGTAAAATGTGTTCCAAACACTTTCTTATACCATAAGGTTATTTTTATCTTCAAAACACTAACCTCCAACTGTTATCCTTAGATTTATTTTTTTCCACAAATTTGATGTTATACATTCAAACTTAAGGAGTGCACTTTTGTCTCTCAAATTCCAAACTTAGAATAACTCTTCATATTTGCAAATTGTTATACATATATGTGTGTGTATATATCTATATCTATATATATATATATATATATATATATATATATATATCTATATCTATATATATATATATATATATATATATATGGGGTCTATGTTATAATATCGACAAAACACGTTATCGTATACAGATTTCACATACACACATTATCGAAGCTACCAATTATCAAAACTACATAATAGCGAAGTACACAACATCGAATTTAACTGCAGGGAATATGAGGGAACCACCGTAGTGCTACCACACTTGTAATCCAACTGAAACCTTACTTAAATCATGTGTACAAACAGTCATAAAAGATCCTCCACGAAAAACATACAAAAGGAAATGTAATACACATAAGTCGCACTTCCATCTGTAAACAAAACCTGCACTTTACATATTCAACAAATGTGCAATAGTGCAAATGTAATCAATATTAGAATACTCATCTTTGTGAGAAAATATAGTTTTAAACTGTTTTTGACAGTGCAATAAAGCCCTCTTTTTAGGAGAAGGTGGACAGGCTACAGACATCCTTAAATGTATTTCGTCAACTCTATTCTGTTCCCTGGTTATAGCTGACATTATACTGTGAAGATCTGAGATATGCTTCCCCATCAGACACTTTAGGCATCGATGCCATGCTTCAATTGAATTTTGTGTTCTCGGTAAAAATAATTCATTAAGTACCGATAGATTTCAAAACGTAATGACAAATAATGGCAGAAACCTGATCTATGTACTAGATCTGGTAGCAAAAGATCTTGGCTTCCCCAAAACATACCACTCCTCAAAATACTTTAAAAATTCTTTACCTCTGATAGGGAAACCATTCCTAAGCTCCAAAAACATAGGTATAACATCTGTCTCCTGCAAAAACGCTAAGGCAGCTAATTTCTTCACCGACAGCTGGAATGATATATTGCTATTATACAATGCACCCAAACCTAAGTTTTGTACCTTTCTCCACAGATTTCTTCCAAAATGGAAGAAACATCCTTTGCAAGTGACATTAGACACATTTATTTTAATACTTTTTATAGCAGCAACCTCGAAGTCATGCAAAATGTAACTGAATAACTTAACCCATTTTCTTTGAGTAGTGCAAAAATGGAATGCCACATTAGACTGTATGCTTTTAAACTGTTTTTGCTCATGAGACAGTACACCAATGGCACAGTTTTTGAATAAGCTCCACACTTTATTATTGCATGTATACTATACAACTGATGACAAACAGTCCCTCTAACAAAATAAGCACCATCCATCAACCAAATCTGAGAAACAGCTAAATCATGTAACCCTTTTTTAGTGGTAAAGACATTTACAATAGTGTCATTAGTATTATCGCTTACTCATTTTTGAATGAACATGCCTTCCTTTAACTGCCAATCCAAAACATTTAAATTGGACAGTGTTAGATCACTTTTCAATGTTTTTCCTCTACATTTTCGTCGAGACCTGTTTATTTGCTGTAATAACGCACATATACTTGGTAGACTAGGTGTGCATTCTAACGAGCACGACGCTATGGCATCATCTACAATAACACAAGGAGAGTCCCAAGAAAGCATTGCCCTTTGTTTTAAGTTATGTGATACAATATATTTTTCGACTTGTACTGGATCCTCCAAATGATCATGAGTAACAGATTTTGATAGTTCTTCACCAGATGTGACACAGACTGTTATTGCCCGACCTTTACATTTATGAATTACCTTTCGGGTACAACACCAGTCGTTTTTACATTTAGTGGACTTCTCCAGGTTGTACGTGTACCCATCTATAATTAATACCTTTTTACCTTTCTGTGACACACTTGTTCTATACACCTGTCCTAGCACTCCGGGAGGTAGTTCCTCTACATTCACCATTTTTGAATTTGGTACATAATACATCATCGTACCTTCCACTTACCAAGTAGTCTATGTAAGTCTGTTATAGGCTAATGTGCTTGTCGATCATATGAGTTTCTCTCATCTGCACTTTCGATAATTAGTAGTTTCAATAATGTGTATGTGAAATCTGGATTTGATGATAACGTGTTTTTTCGATATTATAACATAGACCCAGATATATATATATATATATATATATATATATATATATATATATATAAACCGAACCAAAACAAAAACATGATGTAGTGTATTCAGTCCATCATGATACAGAATCCCAATTTTATTGGGGTTTAGTCTCTTGCAGCATAAAACACTATTAAAGTGTGCACGCTAGTCTGCATCCAGTTTAAAACATTCACCAAGATTTTTTTCATACTCTTTGCACTGTCACATTGTCAAGTGCATTCACACACTTGAAAATAAGTGCAAGAAAACTGAGCTCTGTAAGGGGACAAATCAATACCAAAATTTCTACTTTAGTTCTCATATACAAATAACCCCAAACTCCATATATTCTCCTGTAAGACAGTAGGGATCCCAGTAGGGATCAAGTAACATGTGACTGTAACATTAAGGTAGGGGAGCCATCTCATCTCTAACTACTCAATGCTTTATCACTGGCTTAATCCTTTGCAGCAAATAATGAACACAAGCAATATTAATTCTTGCTCTCATAAGCAATTTTTCTAAGCCCAGTAGCCACAAATGGTCATATACTTCATGTCTCCAAGACTAAAAGCTAGCAACATATTTATAAGAACCTAGTGTGTTTTTAAGGTTGGCATGGTGTACTTAATCTTACATGCAAACTCCTTAAGAATTTTGTTAGTTATCCAGAAACAATGTTAGTAATAAAATTCTTAATAAGCTATAAGATCTCCATATCTAACATATATACTGTCCTAGATGCTCTCTAATAATACAATCTCAATATCTAACATATATATTTTCCTAGCTGCTCTCTAATAAGTTCCTAATCAGCTCAGACTGGAGCTCATGCTCGGTTCCTTATCAGAAGTATAAGACCTGATAAAGTGAGTCCCAACACTTATCATAGGATCATAGCATGTTACTAGGCTATTGGCCCTGAGGCCCTTATAAGCCTAGCTGAGAGTTTTGCCCATGTTTACACAAGGAAGCACCCAAAGCCCCTGCCCAGTAGAGACACAGGTGGAGTCCCAGGGGTGCATTTTCTGTTTCCCATCCAATTATCCAGGTTATGCTTAAAAAGGGATGAGGTACTCTGCTTGACACAAATCTGTCCTGCCATCAAGTCCTATTGATATCACAGACCAGGTTGAGGTCACAAGTACGGGTTGCTCAAGTGGAGCTTGACTTACAGATATGCAGCAGTCCCATCAAGGTGGGGTCTGAGATTGCTTTGTATGCCAGAGAGAGGTCACCTTTGAGGAGTCTGTATGAAACTGGGTAGAGGGACAGGGCTTTTAGCCTACCTGTGTAGGGTAGATGTTTGCGGCCCTGGATTTTCCTCATGAGGAACCTCTGTGGTCTCTCTAGCTGCTGCATGTGTTTTGCGAAGTACATGCCAAAGCGGGCATTGTACTCAATAATTGGCTTTATAAGGGAAGAATATAGGGATGTTATGACCTCTTTGTCCCTGGATGAGATACCCTTACTTAAGAGGTGGGCCATGTAGAAAGCTTTCCATACAATGGAAGATACATGGTGGTCAAAAGTCAGGCTGCTATCAACCTGGGTGCCCAAATACTTCACTACTGATTGTATACTTAGGACATTGTCATTAATGTGATAATATGTGGAGACATCACTCTTACCAAAGGGGGTGATGATGCATTGTTTTGGCATTCAGCCTGAGGCCATGTTTCTGGCACCAGTCATTTGTTTGGGTGAGACCCTCTTGGAAGACGTTCACATCACTTAGGGAATTGATGACTGCGCCCAGCTTGCAGTCATCTGCAAACTTGGTCAGCCATAGCCCACTTGTTTTGGCCTGCACCTCAGAGAAGTATATCCCAAATAACAGAGGCCCCAAGACCAATCCCTGGGGTACACCACTCATTACAGGTATACTGCTTGAGGTGGCTTCCCCTATTTTGATTAAGTGGGTTCTATCAGTGAGCCAGTTTGCTACCCATCTGATAACAGATGGATTGATGCCTAGTTGACAGTGTTTATCTATTATGCCTGAGTGGGGAATAGTGTTGAAGACTTTGGCCAGGTCAAGGTAGGCAGTGTGCACCATCTTCCCCTTATCCATGTCTTTGGTGACTGTCTCAAAGACGTCGACCAGATTTAACAGACATGACCTTCCCTTGACAAAGCCAAACTGTGTGGGGTCAAGTGTTTGGAGGTTGCCAGTGTCCCTGTTAATGAGGTCCATGATAATCCATTCCATGGCCTTGCAGATCAGGCTAGTTAGGCTGATGGGTCTATAATTTCCCATATCAGTGGATGCTCCACCTTTGTGTAAATGGATAACAGTGGCTGTCCTTCACTCAGCTGGGACAAAGCCGGTACTCAGGCTTTGGTTGAATAGGGTGCATAATGATGCTGCAAGTTCATGCCTGAGTTCATGTAGGATGCAGCCTGGGATGTTATCAGGTCCCATGGAGGCTGTATTTTTTGCCTTTGAGAGGGCAGTGATGACCTGTTCCCTAGAGATAAAGGGTGGGGGGCAGCTACTGTGGATGTCCTGATTTACTGATGGGGGGAATAGAGGGGAGACATTTTCACTGAATCTGTCAGCCAGTAGATTGGCTATATATATAGCATTTGTGTATGTGGTGCCCTTGACCACCAGTTCTGAACAGATCTGGGTGCTTCCTTTGAGATTGCGGACATAAGTGAAGAAGGCCTTATGAGTGTCTCTAGCAGATTTGGCCAATTTGGACTTGAAGTTGGCTTTAGAGGATTTCACTAGTGCTCTTTTTTGCTTGTTCAGGCTAAGGAGAGATTGCTTCCAAATGGGCCCCTGCTCCTTCTTGGTCCTGGACAACAATTTTTTTCCTTTTGTTATATAGTTTATTTATTGCAGATGTCTGCCAGACAGGTTTACTCTTCCTTGTGGAGGATGATATTGTCCTGTCAGGTATTCCTGATTCCATGCATCTATATAAATGCCTCTATAGTACTTCAGTGTAGATTTGGACATTGGTGCCAGTTCCTGCAGTGGGGTAGGGTCTGTGAAGTGTTTATACCATCCCTCAGGAAGTTGTAATCAGCTTTGGAAAAGTTTTATTGTTTGACCCTTACTAGAGGGGGGTCAGGGAAGATGGTGACTTTGAAAGTGACTGCTTTATGGTCGGATCTTACCAGGGAGGAGGATGCTGTAGGGGTGCTGCAGTGGTTACTCATGTCAGTTAATACCAAGTCCAAGATATTATCACCTCTTGTGTGGGTATTCGCTAACTGTTCCAAGGCATTTTCATTGATAAAATCGAGGAATCTATTGGCATTTGTGTTCTGGCAAGAGTAGTTTTTCCAGTCTATGGTCGAGTAACTAAAATCACCCAGGATCAGTGTAAAGGGTTGAATCTTGATAGATTTGAAGAGGTCCAGATAGTTGGAGGGGGCATCTTGAGTCAAATTTGGGGGCCTGTAGCTAGCTATAATTTGAAGAGGAGTCTTCTCAACAGTTAACTGAACCTGAACTGTCTCCTGTGCATCATACTGTTTGACCAGCCTGGAGGTGTGTGTGTCTTTAATATATATTGAAACTCCACCACCTTTGGCGTTGCTGCCCACAGCTTGGGGTCTGAATGCATGATAGGATGAATAACCAGGTAAGGCTGGGGTGCTCTCTACAGTTTTGAACCAGGTTTTTGTGACTCAACAAATGTCAGCATCTTCCATGGTTAAGAATGATTGCAATGAGTGCAGTTTCATGTTTAGGCTCCTAGCATTTAGCAGCATGACCTTTAATTTGTGTTTTGTTGAAATTTTTATGTTGCTGGTATCAACCTCATGACTTTTCCTAAAAAAGGCACTATGGGGGAGGCAATGGCCTTTGCCAGAAGCCTGAAACCAAGTGAGACCGATGAAGGCCATATCTAGCAAAGCATCAGGTCTGTCGATCATATCTTCCCAGGCTGTCAGGTACTGGATCCCCCTGGAATGACACCAGAAACTAAGCCAATTATTAAAGTCAATCATTTTCTGTTTATATTGAGGCATCAATCTGGGTGATGGTAGAATGCTGCTTAAGGCTAGGGACATACCTGCCTGGGACACATATTCAGCAAGCTCAATCATGTCTCTCTTCATATAGTCCAGGGAGGTACAGCTGAAGTCGTTCACACCAACATAGACTATGACAGAGTCATAACAGTACCTGTTGTTGAAAGAATTGAATGCGTGTGTGATATGGCAGAGTCTGTCACCTGACAAACCACTAACCGTGACTTTCTCCTTATCCAGCCTGGTGAGAGGTACATCTGTGTGCCTCACAATGGAGTATCCTATGACTAATGTGTTGGATTTATGGTTAGGCCTTAGTGGTTGCGAGACACTGGTGTGTAGACTATGCATGGTATGTGGTGTGTAGTGTTTTGGAGTTCTCATGTGTTTTTGCCACTGAGGTCTCTTTTCTTTGGGTTAGTTTTTGTTGAGAACAGCCGCATATGTGGGTGTGTGTTGTGTAGCTGTGGGTGGTGCTTGAGGTGTAGTGATTGTGTTGACAACCTTCTCAGTGCCATACATACTGACTTGTGAGAGAGAGAGTACATAGACTCTAGCTTCATTATGTAATTGTATCTCTCACAAATTATGTCCCTAGGTAGTAGTAGTAGTAATAGATGGTTGTCCGTGTACATGAGGCAGTTGCTGCACTGTCTCAAGATGCTCATATTAACCAGGCTGGCAGGAGAAACCATAAGAAATTGTCCAGCTATAATTGTCAGAAGCTGAGGGAGAGAGGCCAGGGAGAGTTAAGAGGTAGGCCTAAAGCCCAAGTGCTTTAACAAAAACAGGCTTAGAATAACACTTAAAATTAAAACAGGTTAAAAAAACAAGCAGTAATAAATGCAGCAAAGAAGATGTAATTGAACACTTTAGAGAACAAGTAGCAGAAAAACCAAGATGAAGTAATAGAGTAGGAGGAGGAAAAACAAATAATGTAAAAGCAGCTGAATAAACTTATTCAAGGTTAAGAAACTAAGGGGTTGGCCTTCCCAAATGTTCTCCCTGTATTAGGTAAAATGACCTAATGGCACTGGACTGGGAGGAGTATCCCAGATCAAATTTACAATAGGAGCAGGCAATTGCAAAGCCACCAAATATAAGAATAAGACACCAATAGGGAGGGAGGCTGGTAAACTTTGTTGTGTGACAAAAAATCATCAAGTTCTAAAACTCAGGGTTACACTTTTAAAGCATTTTTTCAGGGATGTCATCCCCTCCAATCTTAGTGTGTTTGTGGGGGAGAGTGTTCCTCACACCCCTGTGGTTTAGTAGAACTAAGTGTGGGAGGAATAGTCTAAGATACTACAATCTCAGAATTAGCATATATTCCCATATTTGCTCCTGAATTTTCTCTGTTCTAGAAACTGCTATTATGGATGCTGGATTTTCAATGGGCAGCACTCACTCATATTTCCCTTACATTCTACTACTGTTTATTTCAGTTCAGTGTTCACAACAAAAGGGAAACTAAAATTACACCCCTTGAAAACATCACTACTTAGAAATCCTTTCCTGTGAATTACATCCAAAATAAAGAACCTGGTGGCAAATGGAGATCATCATTGGGCAAAATATCATAAATCTAGAATAAAGTTATTTCAGATCTTTGTAGTTTTCATGCTGAATAACACAAAGTAAAGAAAACCAGTCACATGTCAAATAATCTTTTTTTTTCCTTAGCAACAGCATCAACATGAAATATATCCTAAAATTAATTTGGAGATCCATTGGCAAGCTTCTTCTCCAGGGACACAGTCCTAAATCATCTCCATTTCCTTCTCTATGATGCCATCATAGCTGATCGCTAATCAGTTCACATTTTGCACTCTAAAAATGGCTATAGGACACCAGATGCAAGAAGAAACATGTCTGATTAGAAATTCAGGAGGAGCCTTTATCTTACACTTACAAGATTTCTTCCCACAGAATTTCAACACCCCATAGCAAAAGTTACATAGCAATCAAACTTCATATCACATGGCATTGTACAACCAATGGAATAAAATAAAATTAGAATGTTATGTGCCCAACAGCCTCCTATCTGGACTCTTCCATTACTAAAGACTGCTTATCCTGCTGAGCTAGATTAGAGGATAGTTGCAATTCCCCCATTTTTTTTTTTTAATTTTCAAGGTGTTGCCTTCTTTTAGTGACTGTGTCAGCCCATGTATACCTATGGGCAAAATATTTCAGTCAACACACATGTGTGTGTGTGCATGGTATATCACGGGATGCACATATCTATAGCTATTGTCTACCCTTTTATGTACCTATTTATCAGCTGCAGTTGTGATGACAACCTCCCTCATTTACTAACTGTAGCTATGTCACAATATATGGCACTGGAGCCTCATATACCTTGAAGCATGTCCTTCCCAAGATTTCTGATACTCATGGAGTATAGCCCCCAGCCACAGGCAGATGGAACACTGCCATGCCAGTGTCAATTGCTGACAGTTAAGAGTACACCACAACTTCTAACTCACTGTCACTGCATCTACCAGAGGGCTTGTTGTCATTGTTGAGGTACTTTGTCGGGCAGTGTTCCTTACCAATCTGCACAGAAAATCCTCTGTTTCATACCTCTACATTTATAAGAGGTTCTACACTTTGTATCATACTATTTATTATGGTCATGGCTATTACTACTACCCTAATAAAACCATTAAATGCTGCTGTCTGTACATCGCTGTCTACGTACAATGCACTACCCAGGCATCTCAGTGGTAGCCATGCACTTGACAGCAACAACAAGGTATATTTACAGCATGTTCATGCCTAGAGCATATTTACACCCATAGTGCAGCACTTCAGACTTATAGTAGTACCACAGTATGGCACTATAGGCATGTATTAGCACCATGGTACAGCACTATGTTACACATCATATGATTCACAATCACGTGTCCATTCACAAGGGCTATCATTTTGCTCCTTTAGTGATCCTGACTGAGTGGCCATGTCTACCTCAGACATTGCAGAATACAGGATTCTAGTGTGGAGTGCAAAGAAGACCAGGATTTTCTTCCTAAGCTCTTTAGTGATTGCCTGCTGAAGAGTATGGTAACCCATTGTGGAAGGTAGGCTGCAACGATGATGAGTGACTCAACTAGCAACTAGCATCACCCATTCTGGTGAGAGCTACCAATATTACTGCAAACTTCTGAGGTGGCATCACCCTGATTTGCTTTGTCAGTGGGAGGAAGAGGTTCAGGAGACAGAGCCTAAGATATGCTGTAAGACTTTATTTATTTGTCTGTACTATTGTCTTCTACTATCTCACTTGTTAGGAATACATAAATGCTTTCCAAAATCAGAGGAGTGAGAGCTGAATATGCTCACATGTCATAGAAGGTGGGAGCACCCTCCCAGCAGTGAGGTGTATCTAATATCTATGCTAGTCCACTTTACAACAGATATTGTGTTTGCAGCTTATGTGTGTAATGTTTTTCCTACACCATCAGCTTTCTGAGGTCCAATTATGGAGAAGGAGGAGATGAAACCTCAGTCACTTAGAGGCACTGTAGCTGATTCCTCTGGTGCTAGTTTGCCAATTACTATCAGAACTGCATTTCACCAGAGGAATGCTAGTCATCCTGGTGAGAATGACCTAGGAGGTCACTAGTGTTCTCTGTATTAACTTTTCAGGAGTGGACTGAAGATATCTCTTCTGAGAGTGGGTGGGAAGTGTCTCCATTAGTGTTCTGGAGTTATTTGTGGAGGGTGTCACTACTAAGTTGCACCAACAACTGGATGACCATCTTAGCAATATGGCATGTCTACTGGTGCAGCGTGTGGTCTGTAAAATTGGCAGATAACACCCACTGATCCACCAATGAAGCAACCAGCCCATAACATCAGCCATCCAAGTGAGTGATGCCTGGGTTTCTTTTGCCCTCTGTCCCAGCCTGACATCCAACAATGCAGGAATTGTACCCTAGCTTGATATTTTCCCTCCTGTATTTCTCCTTTCCCATTCCATGTTCAGTGCCCAATTTTTCCATCAACACTTATTCACCCTCTGTATGCCTGTGTCCCTCCACAGTCCTGAATGGCTTTTGTGTGCATACCAGTCCTGTCTGAGTTGGTTTTCTATGCTTGCATGTCATTGCTACCTGCCCTTCTCCCTGCACACCATCTGCAGCCATCCATTACTACCTTCTCCACCTATGCTTCTTCTGAAAGCCTTATAAATGAGGCTGTTTCTCCAGTAGTAATAGCCTACCTTCTCTTCCTCCAGCTGTCATACTTTATGGATACCATTTTGCATTTACCTCTGCTTGCTGTTCTCCCTTTTACTGATCTCCTGTTTACCTCATCTCCTCATCATTTATTTAAGTAACATGGTTTGCACTTTGCTGGGCAAACTTAGATTTGTCTATCTTGCAGCTACTGTAGTGCTCTTCTTGTGCCCGAAAAGTGGGAGATGCAGCTGTGTGGCACTACACTGTATGTATGAGCCCTTACTCAGCGGGATCTGTTAGCATGTCTTAGCTGTGACATCCATCACAGTGGCCGTGCACTTAACTGTACTGCTGATCCTAACACTATTTGCAAAATCATATTTTGATATATGATCCTTTATTCTTTATCCTTGAACTGCTCAATGCCTAATTCATGTCTGATTAGCTGTAAACCGCATCACACAGTGACATCCTAGAAAAGCAGCACTGCATAGGAGTGCAACATTTGTCTATTGTTTGTGTCTTTCGGCTTTTCCCGGTTAGGGGTCGCCACAGCGGAACTCCGGTCCGCTAATGATTGGTAGTTGATTTTTACATGCCGAGTTACCAGCCCTGATGCACAACCTTCAACGAAGGTAAGCCCATTCATGCATGTCTCCACGCAGAAGAGGCTGTTGCTGAGAATCGAACTGGACAGCGTCTTACTGTGAGGCGACAATGCTACCGCAGCACCACCACTGCAGTTTTAACACTTGTCTATTAATCCTAGCAATTATACCGAACAATTATTATAATACAAGAAGTTACAATTAGAAACCTTGATTCTGATTAATAATTAAATCTCCTTCAAGGAAAATGCACTCAACTACAGAATTAAGGTACTCTCACAATTAGGTTTGCTTTCTAAAATGGTGTCATCCAAGGATGTCGTTATTCTGACTGGACATTTAGCACAGTAAATCAACTGGTTATTGAATTCAATGCATATTTCTGTACATACTCTAAAAGTGATTTTAATAAGCTAGAACATGTTCAAAGGAAGTTTACAGAGAAACTTCCATCATGCAAGGCTATGGACTATCTGACCAGACTAAGGTATCTGAACCTGTACAGTGTTGACTGCCATTACATTATGGGTAGACTCCATCTAGCATTTAAGAAGGACATTAACAATGCACAATGCAATTTAAAAAAAACACTTTGAGGCTGGATTTATATACTAATTCCAATTCTATTATGAATGACATTTTTCTCTCATTAGAATGTTTAAAAGAGAAATTTTCTACCTCAAAAAATATTCACACTCTTTAATAAGATGACACTTTATACAAGGAAATTTATATCTCTTATGCTATTTAAAAACAACTTGATTCCTAAGAAGGAGGTCATTCATGAGACAAACGCTCTGGATTATTTCTTTTACGTTGCCCAACAGGAAAGTATGCAGGATTCTCATAGCCTATGAACATATGAACCAAGTAAATGGGTATACAGGATAAAGGACAGCAAATATCTGGAAGTTAGCATACAGGACTAAAACTGTCTGCTGTTACTGAGCAGTTCCTAGGGCACTGAGTTTGATTCTTTCTCCCTTCATTTGCCTGCTGTGTAACTCTGAGTAAGTGACTTAACCAGACGGGATTCTCCAGGTTGCCCCAAGAAAGGGATAATTGTGTCTAGTGAGCTTACTCTATCGACAAACAGGTAAAAAATACCCACCTTATGTTTAGAGCACCATAATATAGCAAATGTCTTCTTCCAATATCTACATGTTTTAGAACGATATATACATTTGCTAACAGTATTAATTGATGTACCATTTCTTGATAATAATATATACTTTTAGTAAGTAAATACAGCTTCCTTTAAGTTTCTGATCCTTTTTAACAAATGTAGGGTTATAGTGTGCTATCATTTTTTTAGTTTTAAAATCACTTAATAATACACTTAGTACTATCAAAACAAAGATAAGGCATTGCCTATTGGATATGCCATTTATTAGCAGTGCCAACAAATACTATTACTGTACTATGTATTTCTGCTTAAATTTCCATGTAAAATGCTTTTTGAGTTTTTGCATAGCGCTTCCTTCACCTTTAACATATCTGCCATTTATATGTTAAGTTTAATGGTGATAATTATGCGCCCTATTCAGTCGGTAATTATGCAAATCTCATATGTTAAAAGGTATATACACTTTCTGAGTTGAAAAAATTATAGAAAAGTTACTATAATAAATGTTCAGTTCAAAATTCTGTTAAACAAGATACACTGAATCTGTTCCACTAAATGTCATAATCACCAAGAATCCGGACCACTCTGAATGCTATGACCTCAGGGTGAGATCTATTAATTTAAAGGGTAAAGAAGGTATATCTTCATAGAAGCCAAATATAATTTGTTGGAACATTTTCTGTGAATTGTGTCTTTTTTCATCTGTCTCTAAGTAGTTTGTTGAAAGGCTGTCAAGAAAAGAGAAGCTGCCTCCCTTGTTTCCTCCAATGATGGGCATAAATCACCAAAAATAAATCATCTCCATTGTAATGAAAATAAATCTTAGTGTTTGTGCGATGTGTTCAATCTTAAGAAACACCTTCAACAATACCACCATAAAAGGGGCCAAAGGAGCAATTAAACCTAGATGCTTGTACCTATTACTGTTCATTACCTGAAAGGTTATTACTAGTTAAGCAGAAGTGCATCATTGCTATACATACATTTACAGCAGATGTGATTTTACAAACTATATCTTATGGTTTTAAAATCATGGTCACCATCAGGAAATATGTAAGCCTTTAACATGGCTCATAATCAGTAACTAGCTATTATGCCTATTCATGTCCCATACCTTCCACACTAGCATCAATTCCTGATGTTATATATTAATATTATACCATATTTTTTAAGGAAATGATCCAATAACTAAGTACAGTGTTATAATGCATTTAATAGTGCAATCTCAGATCTTCAGCTAAGATTTTCTGGGGGGGTTGCATCATTTAGCCCTTGGATCATGGGCTTTATCATCAAACCATGAATCTACCTGATTTCTAAAATAATATAATTTGCTAGCATCCTAACTAGTGTTGGTAACTAATTACATATTCTTTCCAGTCTAATCAGAAAACTGTTTTCCCTCTCATTAGTGTGGAAACTGAGCACTTCATTATAGCAATGTTTATTCCTGACGCCATGTTGATGTGCTAGAAATGATTTACCTATTCATGAAGCAAGGGTCTCATCAGTAAAACACATGTACATTAAGATTAAAGTATTCCTCATAAACCTATATATATATATATATAAATATATATATATATATATATATATATATATATATATATATATATATATATATATATATATATATATTTATTTATTTATGTATGTTGATTTTGTATACTGTCATTCATTATATGTGGATGAATTCGGAATAATATTAAAAGCAAAGTCAGGTTTTGCCATGGTAACTGCCAGAGTCAACATCTCATATATTTAGCCCTGTGCAACACTTGTATGAATTATTATGTAGGGAAAACTGATGGACATTTGAAAAATAGAATTTATGATCATCTATATTGCATTAGAAAATTAGATACTAACAATGCACTATCAAGGCACTTAATCAATAACCAAGGGTGCACAGGTTTTAAATTTGCTATATTGGAAGTAGTGAGACCTAATCCCAGAGGAGGCAACATCAAGGCAGCAGTGGGTGATAAAGAGGTGAGATGGCAGATTAGATTAAATGCAGCCATACCACCAGGACTTAATGAAATGGTCCCCACTAAACCCTTGGTGAGAGTGTAAGTCAGTATATCAGAAGTACATAGGGTATAAAGGACATTTTATAACATATATCATCACATATATTTACACAACATATATTTACATAGGATATATTTTAAGTTTTGTTACAGTTCTATATACTTTACATCTGTATGTTTTTTAAACAAAGCTGTTTTTAAAAGAATATACTATTGTCCAATGGTAAGAAATGGAGTATGGCATATGGCTTTTATCATGTAGCAAAAGTAATATATAATAACACAAGTATGACAAGAAAATGTATTACATGACCATTAAGTTAGAACATAAAGAGAGCAGTAGTTGACACCCTATATAAATAATGGTCATAAAATTATGTGATAGGATAGGATTGTGTTTCATATAAGATACTAAGAAGGCTATAACACATATTTATAACCACTATCAACTTGGGAACTTTATTTTTAGGAATATTGTGTTGTATATAGTAAAAATCTTTTTAAAAGTATTTTAAACTACTCAATTGAATTATTGAATGAGATTATTGATTAATGGGGGCTTTTTGGCGGAATTTTATGTATTTAAAGTGTGATTAAAACATGTAAAGTTGTTCTGAGGAAGTCCATACATTTGGATGAAAGTGCTTAGCAACTTGTGTTTTTGTGTACAATAAAGCTGTGAGCTGTGTTTGGATCCATTGCCTGGAGTCTTTTTGCTGGTCATTCATTATATCACAGATGGTTCACAATCATGATTTGTCTCAAAAGGTGTTTTTTTGGTATATTTTCCAACTTTCTATTTGGGATTGACTGTAATTACATAAGGCTTCACAATATTTAATTAGGGGTCTTAATGGAATCTTAAATAGTGGCAAACATACTTGGTGTCATCTACAGATTGTTTTAGGCAACACATTCCAAAAAGCTGTGCAACATTTTCTGGTAATGGTAATAACACTGTCTTTAAATTTAAAGGGCCTCAATGTGTTACTGCTCAATGCCAGGAGCCTAAATAAAAATCTACACTCCCTCCAAGCCTTCTTCACACTTGAGAATATAGATGCCTATGTAGTTTCAGTTTCCAAGACATGGTGTAAAGTGGCAGAGAGTACCCCAGCAGTCCAAGGTTTCAGAGCCTTCCACACTTTTAAACTAGTAGCGGCAGAGACAATGGGTAAATATAAAGGTGTGCCAATATACATAGGTAACAAGCATACTTCTAGGGTGGTCAAACAGGATGATGTGCTGGAGTTCCCCACATGCAGATCACCATACACAAAATCCCATATCACTTCCAAGCCAGCTATAGGTCACCTTCCATGTCTCAAGAAGCTCACAATGCATACTTGGGCCTACTAGTGACACTTGCCATCCGATCCACCCTAACACCCTACCTAGGGGAGGCTGTGAATCCTACATAGCCTCAAATCTACAGGCATAGAGATCCTTGGCCTTTGTAAATACAAACACCCTTGACCAAATAGTGAGTATGCCCACTTGAGGCACCAACATATTGGACCTCATGCTCACAAATATGGGAGAATGCTGCACCCCCCACCCCTATATCTCATCCTCCCTGGTAAGGTCTGACCATAAAACTGTCTCCTTAGAAATCAAAATTAACTCCATAATCCAATTAAAACCAATAACAGTTATGAACTATTGCAAGGCAAATTATCTTTTACTAAGTGATGGTTTGTTAAAATTCAATGTCTCTCCAAATCCTGAGAAGGCAGCCTATGCTGAATTGGTCTCAGAAACTCAGTTCAACCATATCAAAGCCTTCACAGAGACTATTCTTCTTACCAGGAGTAAGCCCAAGGCTAGTCTCAGAAAGAAACCGACCTGGTGGAAGCCCAAATTTAAGAGGATATACAATAAAAGGAAAATAATTAAGGCAAAAACCAGGAAGAGTAATTTCCATAAAGATAAAAAACTCTCTCTGCAATCTAAATAGGCAACTAAGAGGCTTAATTAGGTCAAGTAAAGCCAACTTTGAGGTTAAGATAGCTGCCCAGGTGAAAGAAAATCATATGTCCTTTTTCAGCTATGTCAGAAACTTCAAGGGCAACACAAAGCAATGCTCTGAACTAATAGTTAATGGCATCACATTTACCAAGCCTTGCAATTTCGTGAATCTGTTAGCAGACAAAATCAGTTTCAACTTTACCCCCCTCTCATCTCCAACCATCCCCCAAAAATACCTCCAAACATAATCCCTCCAACTATAACTATGGAGCATGTACTGGCTGCACTCGCTAAAGCCAAAAATGCAGCTTCAATGGGCCCCAATAACATCCCAGGATCCCTCTTGAACAGTCTAAAATATGACTTAACAGGATTCCTGGAGTTATAATTTAACCATAGTCTTAAAACAGTCTGTGTGCTATGTGAATGGAGGATTGTGGCAGTCATCCCACTTTATGAAGGGGGAACCTTCAACAGAGCCTGGAAACTACACACCCATTAGCCTGACTAGTCTTATTTGCAAAGCCATGGAACGAATTACCATGGAAATTATCAATAAAGACATAGGAGACCTCCAGACACTGGATCCATCCCAGATTGGCTTTGTCAAATGAAGGTAATGTTTACTGAATCTGTTGGATTTTTTAGCAAAGGTCAGTAAGGCAATGGATAAGTGGTAAATGGTGCATGCCACCTACCTAGGTCTGGCTAAAGCATTTGATACAATAGCCCACTCTGGCATTGTCAACAAACGTATGGAACTAGGTATAAACCCTTTTATAATATACTGGATAGATATCAGGTGCACTGACAGGACCCAGAAGGTTAGAATTGGCGAGGCCACCTCCACAAAGAGGCCAGTCACCAGTGGAGTCCCCCAGCACTCTGTGCTAGGCACACTGTTCTTTAGCATCTACTTCTCAGATTCTCAGATGTCAAAGCAAATGTAATAGGCCTCTGGATAACCAAGTTCACAAATGGTTGCAAAGCAGGAGCAGTCATTAAATCCTTCCAAGACAAGAACACCCTTCATGAAGGCCTAACGCAGACAAATGCTTGGTGCCAAAGCCATGGCTTAAAACCCAATACTAAGAAATGCATTATAGTACCTCTTGGGAAGTTGGCCACCTTAGGTAATTATATCATCAAAAATCACCCCTAAAAATTGATTCTGTAGTCAGGGATCTGGAAACATATGTAGATAAGAACAAAGTCTTCGACCAACATGTTTCCAAGGTAGTAAGTAAATTCTTCTGTATTGCTCATAGGTTCATAGGTTCACAGGTTGGTACTAGGCTATCAGCCCTAGGGCCTATACAAGCCTAGCCATAACAATTCCCTGGCTATTTTTTCCCACACTATTTACTTCCCTGGACCCCTGTCTAGCAGGACGACTGACGTGATCCCCGGGGTGAATTTCCTATCTCCCATCCAATCGTCAAGGGTCCTTTTGAGGAGGGTCAAAGAGGCACTCTGCTTGACATGTATCAGCAATCTATTCCAGAGCCTGGGGAGTCTCTGGGTCAGGAACCTATCCCTCCAGCATGTTTTGTTTATTGTGATAACAAGGTTTAGATCCCTGGAGCATGTGGTTCTGAGGTATTGGGATTTCTTTAAGTGTAGCATGTCCCACAGCTCTGGGTTTGACATGGCCTTGTATGTTAAGCAGAGATTGCCTCTGAGTAGACGATATGCGACAGAGTATAGCTGGAGTTTTTTAAGGCGGTCAGCATAGGGCATCTGCTTTAGGCCTGTGATTCTTTTAGTGAGGTATTTCTGTGTCCTTTCCAGTTGTTGCATATGTCTTGAGAGTTCCAGTTGTTGCAGATGTCTTGGGAGCTCAACTTATAAGCAAGAGAATGACAGTTAGGTCCAGGGAGGTCATCATACCACTGTACTTGCCCATCATTCGAAACATCATAGAGTATAATACCCACTTCTGTATGGACATAATCAGACACATATAGTAAATGGAGCATCCACAAAGGTTTCTTACAAAAAGAATACATGGAGTAAACACAATGTCCTGCACTGATCACCTCAAAGCCCTGTCTCTTTACTCCATATCATACAGACTTCTGAGAGGTGATCTTTCCCTGGCATACAAGACATGCCTGGACCCTGTTTTGATGAACTTTTTGCCCATCCACAAAACAAACAGCATCAGAATTACTAGATTAATAGACCTACATTTTGCTTGCAACATAAATAGGATATGTTGGAGAGAGAGCTATGTTTCTCAGAGAATTCACATTCTCTGGAACAGACTCCCCACACATAGGTTCATAGGTAAGTACTAGGCTATCTGCCCATGGGCATTTATAAGCCTAGCCACAAAGTGATGGCTTTCGCCTCCCCATTAGATTAGTAACCTGGGCATCTGTCAACAGGGCTCCTGAAGTGATCCCAGGGTAGAACTTACGATTACCCACCCACTCATCAAGATTTCTCTTGAAGAGGGTCAGAGAGGAGCTCTGTTGAATATGGATTGGGATTCTATTCCAGAGTGAGGGGAGTCGCTGGGACAGGAATCTATCCCTCCAGCATGTCCTGTTTATTGTTGTACATAGGTTCAAGTCGCTAGAACGAGTGGTTCTGAGGGATCTCATTTTTGTGAGGTGAAGCATGTCCATTAGTTCAGGGTTTGACATGGCCCTATAGGTCAGGCACAGGTCACCTCTGAGCAGATGGTAAGCGACTGAGAAGAGCTGGAGCTTTTTTAGTCGTGCTTCATAGGGTAATTGTTTAAGGCCCTTAATCCTCTTAGTGAGGTATTTCTGTGGTCTTTCTAGTTATTGCAGGTGTCTAGTGAGGTACATCCCAAATGGGGCATTGTACTCTATTATAGGCCTAATGAGTGAGGAGTAAAGGGGCACAATCACCTCCTTGGATCTGGATGAGAAACCCTTTGTGATCAGGTGTGCCACACAGAAGGATTTCCTGACCGTTTTGGCTATGTGGTTATCAAAGGAGAGCATGCTATCTACTTGGGTACGCAGGTCCCTAATTACTTCTTCTATACTTAGTGGATTCCCATCTATATGGTAGTTTATAGGTACTTTGTTTTTCCCAAATGGGATTACTATGCATTTTTTGGCATTTAGCTTGAGGCCGTGACTTTGACACCAGGTGTTTGTCTCTGTGAGACCCTTTTGCAGGATGTCTGTGTCAGCTGGAGAGTCAATTATTGCACTCAATTTACAGTCATCTGCGAACTTGGTTAGCCACAATCCCTCCGCCTTTGCCTGTACTTCAGAGAAATATATACCGAACAGGAGGGGTCCCAAGACTGAGCCCTGTGGGACTGGTTTAGAGTCAGACATGGTGCCTGCCACTCTTACCATGTGGGCTCTGTCTGAGAGCCAATTGGCAACCCATCTCGTGACATGGGGGTTGATTTGATATTTAAGCTGGTGAGTTTGTCTATGATTCCTGAGTGTGGGATGGTGTTGAACGCCTTAGTGAGGTCCAGATATGCTGTGTGGACCACCTTCCCTTCATCTATGACCTCGGTGACTGTTTCAAAGAAGCCAACCAAGTTCAGGAAGCAAGATCTGCCTTTAACAAAGCTGAACTGGGTGGGGTCCAGTGTCTGGAGGTTCCCAATGTCCCTGTTAATGAGCTCCATGATAATGCATTCCATGGCTTTGCAGACCAAGCTAGTCAAGCTTATAGGGCAATAGTTCCCAGGGTCAGTTGTGGCACCACCTTTATGGAGTGGTACGACTGTTGCTGTATGCCATTCTTTGGGTACATAGCCTGTAGAGAGGCTGAGTTTGAATAGTGATTTGAGATGGGAAGTTAGTTCATTTTGAAGCTCGTATAAGACACAACCTGGGATAGCATCTGGTCCCATTGATGCTATGTTTTTGGCCTTTGCAAGGGCTGTCTTTACTTGTGTGTCTGAGATATCTGGAGCACCACATTCTTCTGGGATGGGTGCTAACCCCTTTGGTGGAGGGGGGGTGAAGTTTGCACTGAACTTGTCAGCCAGGATGTTGGCAATGTCAGTTGGTTCAGTGTATTTATGGCCATTATGCACTAGCTCGGAGCATATCTGAGAGTTTGCCCCTAGACTCTTGACATAGTTAAAGATTGCCTTGTGGTTATCCTTAGAGTCATTGGCTATTTTTCTTTCGAAGTTGGCCTTAGATGATTTAATGAGGGAGCGCAGTTTTTTACTGATGTTAATCAGAGATGCCTTCTTATATTGGGATTTTGTTCTATCTTGCAGGAGTTTCCTCCTTCTGTTGTAAAGTTTATTTATGGCCGGGGTCCACCAGACTGGCTTCCTCTTTTTTGTGGAGTTGGTCTTGGTTTTACTTGGGATGGCTTGGTCCATGCATTCTTGAAGGTGTTCATAGAATGCACTTGTAAAGGATTCTTCCGATGGGTCATCATTTTCCATTTGATTGGGAGCTTTGAAACTTCCCACCTCGGTCTTGAGGAGTGTGAAGTTGGCTTTAGAGAAGTTTTTTACCTTGATTTCCTTGACTGGAGGGTGGGTTTGGGGTGTGGATGTCCAGTGTGATTAGTTTGTGATCTGATCTTACCAATGACGAGTTTACCTCAGGTGTGGAACATAGGTTCCCCATGTTGGTGATGACCAGGTCCAGTATGTTGTCACCTCTTGTGGGAGTGGTGACCAGCTGTTCAAGGGCGTTTGAGTTTATAAACTCAAGGAAGCATTGGGCTAGGGCATTTGAGCTTGAGTAGTTTTCCCAGTCAATGTTTGGATAGTTGACATCGCCCAGTAGCATGGTGTTGGGTAGAATCTTCATACTTTCTAATGTTCTCAGGAATGCTGCATGAGGGTCCTGAGATAAGGTGGGAGAGCTGTAGCAAGCTATAAATTGAACAGTCAATTTACCCACTGTCAATTGCACTTGGATGGTCTCAGATTCCACGTGCTGTGCTACTAACCTGGAGGTGTGGTTGTTCTTGATGAATATGGACACACCCCCTCCTTTTGTGTTCCGGTCCTGGTTTTGGGACCTAAAAGTATGGTAGGAGTTATAGCCTGGTAGTGCTGGGGTGCTCTCTGGAGCCTTGAACCAGGTTTCTGTCACTGCACATACGTCAATTTCTTCCATACTAAGGAGAGCCTTTAGTGCGTGCATTTTGAGGTGTAGACTTCTGACATTGAGCAGCATTACCCTCCGTTTTTGTTTATTATTGTTGTTTATGGAGGCGGGTTTGTCTTTTGAGCCTTGCCTAAAAAAGGCAGTATTGGGGTGGCAAGAGTCCTGGCCAGTATTCGAAAGCCCAGGGGTGACAGATGCAAGCTGTCTCTGGCGAGGCAACGTGGCTTGTCAAGCATGTCGTCCCAGGCTGACAAGTACTGTATCCCCTTTGAATGACACCAGCAGTTTAACCAATTGTTGAAACTGATAATTTTTCCTTCGTATTCTGGCATCATTTTGGGTGAGGGCAGGATGCTACTCAGAGTCAGAGTCATACCAGCCTGGGCTACATAGTCAGAGAGCTCCTCCATGTCTCTTTTCATGTAGTCCAGAGAGGTACGTCTCAGGTCATTTACGCCAACATGTACAATGACAGTCATATTTGTACTTGTTGTGGAGTGACCTGAGTGCATGTGTTATGTGGTGGATTCTGCCACCCAACATGCAGCTTACGGTAACCTTCTCCTTGTTCAGTCTAGTGAGTGGGACGTCTGCGTGCCTGATGATAGAATCACCAATTACTAGTGTGTTAGGTGTGTTATTTAGCCTTAGGGGCTGTTTTTGCTTGGCACACTGATGTTGTGACGTATGTGTTACCTGGTTTCTGTTGTGGGGTGGGGGTTGCTTGGGTGTATGCTTAGGAGGTCTCTGTTGTTTAGGCAGATTCTTATTTAGAGCCTCCGAGTATGTTTTTGCGTGTTTCGGAGAGTTGTTTTCTGATGCAGCTATGGCTGGTCTATGTGAGTCTGGTAATGTGGTGCTAGTGTTGCCCTTCTCCTTGTGACTGGTTGTTCCAGTCGTGGGTTGAGAGAGCTTAGCCTCCAGTTTGGCTGAGTAGCTGTATCTCTCACATATGTTTGTGTTGGTTGGAAGGAGGAGGGGGTTGTCTGTGTACATGAGGCAATTGTAACATTGCCTCAGGATGCCCAGATTCACCAGCTGGACCAGAGAGCACACCTGAAGCTGTCCCTTGAACATGCCTGAATAGATGGTTGGGACTGTATTGCTGAATGGATGAGTAAAGAGCCTTATACTTCCTGAGTATAGGGCTGAAGTGCAAGCTGTAAGCTAGTGCTAGTTTTAGTGAGTTTTAGTAAGTGCCGGTCTTAAATTGCCTTATTTCTAGTGCTGGGTTGAAGTGTTTCAAGTTTCAAGGGAAAAACTGAAGTGCAGACTTTGTGGAGCCTGGAATAGTTTAACTGCAGCTAAACAGCATTGTGTGGTGTGCAAACCCACGCAAAACTGCGCTAAGCGTTTTTTATACCAGGGAGATCAAAAAGGATAGAAATTAGCCCAAAATGGCCAATGAGCTGCAAGTTGCTGGGCTGGGACCACTCCTACAGAGACAGATAGGCTGCTCAGAGTTCCCCCTCTCACAGTGAACAAGGAAGCCACCTAATTATCCAAGTATGATATGGGCAACACAGGAACCTTTACCACAGTCCTGGATTCAGCAAAGCCTGAAAACTGGACTAGACTAGTTCAGAAAGGTGGGAAAAGAAGGAATTTTTTTGTGTTTTTTTTTTTCAGAAACAACAGAAATGCAGAGCTTAAATTACTTTAAATACATAGAGGAGGCTAGCGCACTTGAGTGTGTAGCCTGCGACTGTGTTACAGGTAACTTAAATGCAAAAATGGCAAACAGCAACTTTTTTTCAAGTGCAACAAAGAAATAAGTACAGTAAGCAATGCAGATATCACTAGGGATCCACAGAAGCACTGAAAAGCCACATTTTAGGTGGAATTAGCGTTTCAGGGAAACAACAAGCAAAAACAATACTTAATCAAGTCCAAAGTATCTCTTTTGTCTCTCCGCCGCTTGTAGGAATCTGCAGGGCACCATGAGGAGCTTGCTGAGCTGTATACAAGCGCAAAACTGCACTAAGCGGTTTTTATACCAGGGAGATCAAAAAGGATATAAATTAGTCCAAAATGGCCAATGAGCTACAAGTTGCTGGGCTGGGACCACTCCTACAGGAACAGATAGGCTGCTCAGAGTTCCCTCTCTCACAGTGAACAAGGAAGCCACCTAACTATCCAAGTATGATATGGGCAGCACAGGAACCTTTACCACTGTCCTGGATTCAGCAAAGCCTGAAAACTGGACTAGACTAGTTCAGGAAGGCGGGAAAACAAGGAATTATTTTGTGTTTTTTTTTTTTCAGAAACAACAGAAATGCAGAGCTTAAATTATTTTAAATACACAGAGGAGGCTAGCGCACTTGAGTGTGTAGCCTGCGACTGTGTTACCGGTAACTTAAATGCAAAAACGACAAACAGTAACTTTTTTCAAGTGCAACAAAGAAATAAGTACAGTAAGCAATGCAGATATCACTAGGGATCCACAGAAGCACTGAAAAGCCGCGTTTTAGGTGGAATTAGCATTTCAGGGAAATAACAAGCAAACAAACAACAAGCATACAAACAAAGCTAGATTCAGCAGGCCTGGATCTAGTCTATGCTACAGCAAACAAGGTGTACCAATTTCAGTAAGAAACAGTTCAAATATGCAGGCACTATAAGCCTTTAACCAGAAATTCCCAGCTCAGAAGGGCAGAGTCCAGCCTCTCCTCCCACAAGAGTGCAGACCACGAACCTTCTTAATGTAAAATAACTGGCCTGAAGTCCAACTGCTTAAACCAGAACTAATACACTTTTAAAATAACAGACACTGAGCCCTCAATCAGCAGTTCCCAACTTAGAAGGATGTAAGCTACCTGTCCTGCCACCACAGTGCAGGCCACAAACCTTCCTAATGTAAAACAACTGGTCTGAAGCCCAAGTGCTTAATCCAAAAGACTTAGAATGATAGCTACACTTTAATCAAGTTACTACCGAGCAGTAATAAATACAATTGAATACTTTAAAGAATGCCTGGATTAGTGCTCAAGTTATACAAACAAAGCTAGATTCAGCAGGCCTGGATCTAGTCTATGCTACAGCAAACAAGGTGTACCAATTTCAGTAAGAAGCAGTTCAAATATGTAGGCACTATAAGCCTTTAACCAGAAACTCCCAGCTCAGAAGGGCAGAGTCCAGCCTCTCCTTCCACAAGAGTGCAGACCACGAACCCTCTTAATGTAAAATAACTGGCCTGAAGCCCAAGTGCTTAAACCAGAACTAATACACTTTTAGAATAACAGACACTGAGCCCTCAATCAGCAGTTCCCAACTTAGAAGGATGTATGCTACCTGTTCTGCCACTACACTGCAGACCACAAACCTTCTTAATGTACAACAACTGGTCTGAAGCCCAAGTGCTTAAACTAAAAGGCTTAGAATGAGTTATACCAAGCAGTAATAAATACAATTGAGTACTTTTAAGATGACGCAAAAGCAAAATAAAGTAGGAAGAAACACAAATACAGTAAAAGCAGATAAAAGAAGAACAATTTATTTTTTGTGAAGCAGAGCTCCTCCCTATCCCTATTTAAGTGCAACTTGGACCAATAGATGTGCATTCGGAAAGTCACCCCTGATCTGGCTCCTATGTCTCTGATGGACAGAAGCAGTCAGTGAATCACCACCTATATAAATCATATTTGTGGGTTACATTTGGGTTGCATGGCTAGGCTTATAAGGACCCTAGTGATTGTTAGCCTAGTATACACCTATGACCCTGTATATGTAGAATGTTCAAGTATTAGTTGAAATATAGGAATCATAGATTATATCAAAGGGGTTGCTGCATCTTTGTGAAGCTTAAATATAAAGCACTCATATTTTAGGTCCTGCTACTTTTAATTTACCAACATGCCTTGGAATTCAGAAACATTTATTGTATCATGGTTGGTGAATTTGTACTCAAGCAGCCAAGCACAGGGAGGTGGAGATTCAAATAAGCATATAGCACAACCACACTAGTCTGCAGAATACCACAGGCAGCAGTGTGCAAATTACTGTGCAATGTCATGGAAATGAGCCACATTATCAAAATGAGGGATATGGTGAAAAAAAATGAAGGTATACAATATGGTAACATGATTTAGAAATGCATAAATATTGCACAATGAGGTGCAACTACTGGCACTGGTGACAGCAGTAAAATCCTGTAGTTATGAGATATAGATCATAAAAACATGTATGGGTTAGCTGCCTATTTAAGAGCTATGTATATACAAGAAACTGTTCTCACAGATGGTAGTTACAGAGGTGTGTCCTGCCACCCATGGTGCCATAGAGTTATCTATCCATGTCTAAAATACCATGCCCTTCATGACACCTAAATAGTGGCCCACTACCATGTGAACAAAAGCACCATGCAGTTGGTTGAGCTCTGTCATCCTCATATACAGGCTCATGGGATACTTGGAATACTTATCCCTGTAGATGCCAAGATACATGTAGCTTTAATAATTTGTGCAACAAGGATCATCCTATGTCAGGTGGAGGAAACATTGAGTATATCCTAGACATCTGCCTCAAGGATACTCCACCAGTTTTTTTATACCAGGCTACAGCATGTAGAGGAGCATATGTGGTTTCCACATACCACAGAGTGCAGATGCAACACAGGGTGGTCATTTTGTGACATAGCCCATTTCCCTGAGGTGCTGGGAGCCATTGACTATACCTACATTGCCATGAAGGTCCCACTAGGGAAATAGGAAAATGGTATATCAGCTGTAAGAGATTCCAGTCCATTAACTGCCAGGTGCTCTTCAATGTGCAGGGTATAACATACAGTGTGTCAGTAGGCCCCCCCCAAGTAGTATGCTCATGATTCCCACACCTGGTGCAAAGCTCATGATTCCCACACCTGGTGCAATGCTCATGATTCCCACACCTGGTGCAATGCTCATGATTCCCACATCTGGTTCAATGCTCATGATTCCCACATCTGGTACAGTGCTCATGATTCCCACATCGGAAACATCTGTGCAACTTCTATCTCTAGTTTGTGAGGGGTGATTTTTCCATATGGCTACCTTATTGGTGATGCCACATATACCCTAGAACCCTGGCTAATGAAACCAATAAGAAACCCACAAACATGACAGAAATGCATATAACACCACCCTGTCACAGGCCCAAAGTATACTGTTCAGACTGCTCAGTGCCTTACTTTGCTGTCTAAACTTTTCCAATCATGTCCTACAGTATGACCCTGAAAATTGCAGCAAAATATTTGCAGTGTGTTCCCTATTACACAATGCGTTATGCAAATTAGGACACCAGGAATGAGAGACATTCAGGAAGAGGAATCCCCAGAGATGGCAGTGAAGAAAATGCCTGATGAAGATCATGTGGATGACCTTATGAGGCAGAGGCAGGTGTAGAATGTCATGGTACTAGCTAACAGCTTGCATCAGGTTCACAACTATATAACAGTTTAAGCAGTACAGCAGCATCAGAGCAAGCAATAATACACTTAGCATGTGCTATACCATGCATGGACTGGCCACCCTCTGCATCAGACAGAGGTTACCTATGGAGAAGAGTACTGAGGGCACAGCACAGCTGTCATTAAATGCACAGATAAGAAGAGCCACAGTGATGTGTCAAACAGGTCAGTCTATGGTAGGTTAGCTAGGCGTGTGTTCAATGGACAGGTGAGTGTGGGGATCCAGGAAAACTGATCAGGGAGGGGGTGATGTCTCCAATGTAGTTTGACTGGGCAGAGGTGGAGAGGTGGCCAGAGCTGATGGTTGTGTGGGTGTGTATGGATACAGCTCCAGCTGGGGTCTGGCAAACAGGTGTAATGTACCTGGAGGAGATGTGTGCAAAGACCATGTATGTTCCTATCTGTAGGGGATACCCTTTCTGGGGAAGGTCACAGGTATGATCCACAGCACACAGAGAGGATGGAATAGTGAGTGAGTGTGAATGGTGTAATCTGCTATGGGTGCTCTCAGCATGAACACCTCATGCACATCTTTGAGCACAGGGTCTCACACTGCCTCAACACTAAATGAAGGTGTGGAGGTGGTGGTGATGCTAAAGATCTTAGACCACATGCTCCCTCTCCTGTGGTGGACTTCCCTATCAAAAGTAGAACTGGACCTGTAACAAGAAAGGAGGGGACCGTTATAGGTGGCTGCACAGGTGTATCTGCAACATGAGGACTCCCTGTGATGGCTTTCCATTGTGCTACATAAATTTGCCTGGCCCTCCCACAGGTCATCACTAAGACCATGTATAACCCTGATCAGATCAGCTACAGCTGCATTGGCCTCTACCTGTATAATGACCCAATACAAATGCTGAGTAATGGTGATACAGACATTCAATTAAGAGCAGGGTGGTTACCCATGATATTGCCAGCCACTAGCATACTGACCCCTGCTGCCTTCCACATGTTCAGTAGAACTTGTGGAAACCAAGGGTGACTCTGCTGCTGGAAAAGAAAAGGTACTCTCTGTGCTAATGTGTCAGTCACATACTAAGCTACCTCAGAATCCTGGGATCAAGAAGTGGGTTGCATATGCACAGGAGCTGTGCCCATGGAAGGGAGAGGGGTCACAGCCATGACATTACTCATGTCTACAGAGCATCCTTGATTGTGCTGGGATTGGACCACCATCATCATTCAGATCCAAACAATTCCCTGACATCAGGCATGCCTGCATCCATTGTGAAGGAACCTGACAATACAGCACCTGTGAAAACACATAACCACACCCAAGTATATGAAAGCATCCTTCACCAACACCTCAAACCTAGTGGGCATAACCCTTATATAGCAGAGTGCGATGGAAAATCTAAAGTTTACATACCTTGAGCAGACGGATGGTGTAGCTGTAGCTCTGATGAGCTTGTTAGTTGTATAGCCTGAGTTGGGTAGTTAATACAGATAAAATGAGAAGAAAGTATTGAACCAACAAACCCAAAAAATATAAATAGTAAAAAATAAAAAGGCATGGTGGCTGGAGAATAAAAAAACTCACTTTTATTACCAATAAAATAAAATAAATAAATAAATTAGGTAAGCACTTTCGAGGTGACCCTCTTCTACAGACCTTAATAAAAACTTCTACAAACATACAGTTTAAATACAAGTGACAACCAATAAAAACACATAATCAAAATGAATGCAGCAAGACTCTTTTTCTTAAAAGAGGTTTTAAAGAGACAGCACTGTTTAGGCCAGGTGAAACATAAGCCTTAAAATCAACAATCCATTTTAGCCCTATATATTCAGTTTCATTACGTAGATCTCTTAAGCTCTCACTAATTTTTAGTAAAACCAAGAATTTAAAGTTATGCTGTGTACCATAGTCTGATGCATGTTTAGCCAGTGCATTTGTAGATTTATTATTATGTATAGGTTCATAGGTTGATACTAGGCTTTCTGCCCTAGGGCATTTATAAGCCTAGCCAGAGTGTGTTTGGCTTTCACCACCCTTTTAGATTAGTTGACTGTACCTCTGTATAGTAGGTCACAGAAGGTAGCCCTTTTAAGGTTAGTTTACTGTACCTCTGTCAAGCAGGGACACAGAAGAGATCCCGGGGTAAACTTACAATCTCCCATCCACTAGTCAAGATTTCTCTTGAAGAGGGTCAGTGAGGGGCTCTGCCTAACATGGATTGGGATTTTGTTCCAGAGTGAGGGGAGCCTCTGGGATATGAATCTGTCCCTCCAGCATGTCCTATTTATTTCTGTGCTGAGGTTCAAGTCCCTGGAGTGTGTAGCTCTAAGGGATTTGGATTTCCTGAGGTGAAGCATGTCCATAAATTCTGGGTTGGACATGGCTTTATACGTCAGACACAGATTGCCTCTGAGTAGGCGGTACGCAACTGAGTAGAGCTGGAGTTTCTTTAGCTGAACTGCATAGGGCATCTGTTTGAGCCCCTTAATCCTTTTGGTGAAATACTTTTGGGTTCTTTCTAGTTGCTGAATGTGTCGGGTAAGGTACATCCCAAACGCGGCATTGTACTCAATTATGGGCCTGATAAGTGATGAGTAGAGGGGCACAATGACCTCTCTTGATCTAGATATGAACCCTTTCGTGATAAGGTGGGATATATAGAAGGTCTTTCTAACCACTTTGGCAACGTGATTGTCAAAGGAGAGATTGCTATCTACTTGGGTCCCTAAGTCCCTAATTACTTCTTCCGTACTTAATGGATTACCACCTATGTGGTAATTTGTGGGCACTTTGTTTTTCCCAAAGGGGATGACTATGCACTTTTTGGCATTTAGCTTTAGGCCATGGCTCTGACACCAGTTATCCATCTCTGTGAGATCCTTTTGGAGGATGCTTCTGTCAGCCGGAGTGTCGATTACAGCTTCTGCGAACTTGGTCAGCCATAGTCCACCCATGTTAGCCTGTACCTCAGAGAAATATATACTGAACAAGAGAGGTCCCAGGACTGAGCCTTGTGGGACACCACTTGTCACAGGTTTAGAGTCTGACATGGCACCTGCTATTCTGACCATGTGGGTTCTATCCCTGAGCCAGTTTGCAACCCATCTTGTGACATAGGGGTTGATATTTAAGCTGGTGAGCTTATTTATGATGCCCGAATGAGGTATTGTGTCGAAGGCTTTTGCGAGGTCCAGGTAGGCTGTGTGAACTACCTTCCCTTCATCTATGGCTTTGGTAACTGTTTCAAAGAAGTCAACCAGGTTCAAGAGGCAAGATCTGCCCTTAACAAAGCCAAATTGGGTAGTATCCAGTGTCTGGAGGTTCCCAATGTCTTTGTTTATGATTTCCATGATGATACACTCCATAGCTTTGCAGACCAGGCTAGTCAGGCTTATAGGGTGATAGTTTCCTTGGTCTGTTGTGGCACCACCTTTGTGGAGTGGGACCACTGTTGCTGTACACCATTCCTTGGGTACATATCCTGTAGTAAGGCTGAGATTGAACAGTGGCTTTATATGAGGGTTTAGTTCTTCTTGGAGCTCATGTAAGACACAGCCCTGGACACCGTCTGGTCCCATTGATGCTGTGATTTTTGCTTTTGAGAGGGCAGCTCTCACCTGTGCATCTGTGATCTCAGGAAGGCTACACTCTGTTGGGATAGACATTTGCTCTTTTGGGGGGGGGGGGAGAAGTTTGCACTGAACCTATCTGCCAGAATGTTGGCAATGTCTGTGGTTTCAGTGTATTTTTTGTCATTTTGCACTAACTCAGAGCATATCTGGGAGTTGCCTCCCAGGTTTCTGACATAACTAAAGAAGGCCTTGTGATTATCTTTAGTGTCTTGTGCAATTTTTCTTTTGAAGTTGGCCTTAGATGATTTTATGAGGGATCGTAGTTTCTTGCTAGTACTGATCAGTGATGCCTTCCCTTTTCTGGATTTTGCTCTGTCATGTAGTAGCTTTCTCCTTCTGTTGTATAGCTTATTTATGGCCGGGGTCCACCAGACAGGTCTCCTGCCTTTGGAGGAGTGGGTCTTGGTTTTATTTGGGATAGCATGCTCCATGCATTCCTGTAGGTGTCCATAGAATGCTTTTGTAAAGGAGTCTGCATTTTGGGCCATATTTTCCACTGGCCCGGGGGCTTTGAAGGATTCCACCTCAGTTTTGAGAAGTGTGAAGTTTGCTTTTGAGAAGTTCTTCATCGTGGTTTCCTTGGCTAGGGGTGGGGATGGGATATGGATGTCCAGTGAGATTTGTTTATGGTCTGATCTTACCAATGAGGGGTATACCTCTGGTGTGGAACATAGAGACCCCATGTTGGTGATAACCAGAACTGTTGGGCGAGGGTGTTTGGGCTTGAGTAGTTTTCCCAATCGATGTTTGGGTAATTGAAGTCACCCAATATAATAGTGTTTGGAGAGACCTTCATATTGTCCAGTGTTCTCAGGAAAGCCAAGTGAGGTTCCTGTGTTTGGGAGGATGGTCTGTAGCAGGCTACAAACTGAAAGGCAGTTTTTCCCACTGTTAGTTGCACATGGATGGTCTCCAATGCTTCTTGAAATGCCACTTACCTGGAGGTGTAGGTATCTTTGATAAATATGGATACTCCCCCTCCTTTTGTGGTTCGGCCTGAGTTTTGGGGTCAGAAAGCATGGTATGAAGTATAACCTATTAGTGCTGGGGTGCTCTCGGGAGCCTTGAACCAGGTTTCTGTTACTGCACAGATAACGATATTCTCCATACAGAGGAGAGTCTCGAGTGCGTGCATCTTGAGGTTTAGACTTCTGATGTTGAGCAGCATTACCGTTGTTTTTTTTTTTTCTTTGTGTTGTCTATGGGGGTGGGTTTGTATTTTGAGCGTTGCCTAAAAAAGGCACTATGGGGGAGGCAAGAGCCTTTGCCAGTATTCGAAAACCCAGGGGTGACAGGTGCAAGCTGTCCCTAGCTAAGCAACATGGCTTATCGAGCATGTCATCCCAGGCTGACAGACACTGGATCCCCTTTGAATGACACCAATACTTTAGCCAATTGTTAAAATTGATCATTTTGTCTTTATACTGTGGCATAATTCTTGGTGAGGGTGAGATGCTACTCAAGGTCAGGGTCATACCGGCCTGGGCTACATGATCAAAGAGCTCCTGTACGTCTTTTTTCATGTAGTCCAGGGAGGTACATCTCAGGTCATTCCACACCAGCATGGACAATGATGGAGTCATATTTGTACTTACTTTGGAGTGACCTGAGTGCTTGTGTTATGTGACGGATCCTGGCACCCGACAGGCAGCTTACAGTAACCTTCTCCTTGTTCAGCCTGGTGAGTGGGACGTCAGTGTGTCTGACAATAGAGTCACCTATTACAAGTGTATTAGGTGTGTTGTTTAGCCTTAAGGGCTGAGACTGTGTGGCACACTGACTTTGTGAGCTATGTGCTACGTGGATATTGTTTCATGGTAGGTGTTGCTTGGATGTCTGCTTTGGAGGTCTCTGCTGCTTAGGCAGATTTTTATTTAGAGCCTCCGAGTATGTTTTTGTTTGTTTATGTGTTTGGTTTGCTGATGCGATAGGTCTATGTGAGACTGGATTTGTGGTGTGTGTGGTTGCTTTCTCCTCCTGACAGGCTGTGCCAGTACTGGGTTTAGAGAGCTTAGCCTCCAGTTTGGCTATATACTTGCATCTCTCGCATATATTTGAGCTTGTTGGGAGGAGGAGAGGGTGGTCTGTATACACAAGGCAGTTGTAACATTGCCTCAAGATTCCCAGATTCACCAGCTGGACTGGAGAGTAAACTCGAAACTGACCTTTGGACATGCCTGAATAATATAGGGAACTACTTACTGACTGATCAGAAACAACCACTAGGGAGCAAGTGCTTAGAAGGAGTATAAGAGGATGTAGTGCGTTAGTTTGTGTTTACCTATGAGATTACTTATACAAGCAAGTGCATGTTTTTAGAATGAAAATAGAGTGCTTAATTAGAGATTTAGAGCAGTTCTAAGGGAAAAAGTGAAGAGCAGACTTTGTGGAGCCGGGAATAGTTTAAACCTGTTTAAGCGGCACTGCCCGACGCTGCTCTGTGCGCAACACCGCGCAAAAAGAGAGTTGCAGGGTTTTAAGAGAGAGAGAGATCAAGGAGTTTAGAATTGACCCAAAATGGCCAATAAAACTACAGCTTCTAGGCAGTAACCACTCCTACAGGGACAGGCAGGCTGCTCAGTGTTAACCACTGCCACTGGTGAACACAGAGACTTCCCTTTAGCCCAAGCAAGCACTGGGCTCCAAGAAACTTACAAACAGTTCAGAACAGCAAATCTGTAACTGAACTTTCTTAAATTTCAGAAAGTGGAAAAAAAGCAAGATTTTTTGTTTTTTCTTTTTTTGTTTTAGTTTAAAGGTAGCAGAGATACACAAGTAGCAAAATATTTACAACAGTGCAATAAATGACCCCACACTTGAGTGCCAGGCCAAAGTCAGGTAAAATGCAATTTTAAGAGAAAAAACAATTTTAAATTAAGTGCAACACAGGAAATGCAGTAAACAGGCTCTAGATGTGTTCTAAATACTGTTTCTAATACAGATATAAACTTTAGCAAGCCAGAAAACACCGAAAAGTAGGCGGCAAAGCAGTAATTCTAAACAAAAAATCAGAAGAAAATACTTAAAATCTCAAAAGTGGCTCCTTTCTTCTCTCAGCGTTTTCTCCCCTTGGTAGGTGTTCAGCAACAACTAACAAGCCTGGAAAGATGCCAAACCATGAGGCAGCAGGGTTTTAAGAGAGAGAGAGATCAAGGAGTTTAGAATTGACCCAAAATGGCCAATAAAACTACAGCTTCTAGGCAGTAACCACTCCTACAGGGACAGGCAGGCTGCTCAGTGTTAACCACTGCCACCGATGAACACAGAGACTTCCCTTTAGCCCAAGCAAGCACTGGCCTCCAAGAAACTTACAAACAGTTCAGAACAGCAAATCTGTAACTAAACTTTCTTAAATTTCAGAAAGTGGGAAAAAAGCAAGACTTTTTTTGTTTTTTCTTTTATGTCATTCAGATGTTCCATGACCCTCTAATTCAACATATGATTAGTTTTGCCTGTATAAAATGCACTGCATGAATTACACTTGGCTAGATAGAATATGTTCTTAGTGCAACAGTCTGCATAGAAAGAAAATTCTACTGGTTTCAAACGTATCGAATGCATAACCATGCAGGTTGACCATAAGTTACAACAGATTTTGCAAGCCCTACATGCACATGTTCCTTTACACTGTGAAATAAACCTTTCACTAGATCTGTTGCACTTGTAACATAGTCGTTGCTTCATATTCTTACTATTTTTAAAACTGAAGCTAGGAGTGGACCCCACAACTCTACTAATATGAGGGTCTGTGAGTAAAACAGGCCAGTTCTTTTTGACTATCTCACAGGTCCTGTTAACATCACTGGAAAAAGTTAAACACAGCCAGTTCACCACCTCAGCACATTTTCTCCCTTCGTCATGTACATTTGCATGGAGTTCTTCAGAAAAATAGGGTTTGTTCATATCGCTATCAAGAGAGCCCACTTCTGCCATAGCCTTATCAGTCTCATAGGCTTTGTAGCCCCTATTCATAAGATCTACACGCAAACCATCTAATGCCTCTACAAGGTCTCCCCATCAGTGTATAGTCTCTTACAGCACAATACTTGATTTTTAACTATATTCCTAGTTATGTGTCTGGGTTGCATGCTAAAATGATGAAGAATATTATTCTTCCTACAGCTTTTTCTATGTAACCTAGTTGAAATGCCACCAAACATGTTTTTGTTCACATGGATATCCAAGAAATCAATCTTAGTCTGAGAGTACTGTAGAGAAAAAGAGAGATATGAGGTGGTACTCCCTGGAAAATTCACAAAACTTTCTATCTGTATCTCATTACAATGCCATGTGAAAAAGATATCATCAACAAAACGTTTATAAAAAAAGATGTTGCTTAAACATGTCACAGCAAAAGACCATTTCTTTCTCCCATTGGGCCATCACAATATTAGTATATGTATTCGCACACACTGTACCCATAGCGACCCCCACTTTCTGGAAGAAAAACTCTTTCTCAAACAAAAATATATTGTTTTCCAAGATCAAGTCCAGTAGCAACATGTCACTTTTTATAAACGTTTTGTTGATGGTATCTTTTTCACATGGCATGGTAATGAGATACAGCTAGAAAGTTTTGTGAATTTTCTAGGGAGTACCACCTCATATCTCTCTCTTTTTCTCTACAGTCTCAGACTAAGATTGATTTATTGGACATTAATATGAACAAAAACATGTTTGGCAGCATTTCATCTAGGTTACATAGAAAAAGCTATAGGAAGAATAATATTCTTCATCGTTCTAGCATGCAACCCAGACACATAACTAGGAATATAGTTAAAAATCAAGTATTGTGCTTCAAAAGACTATACACTGATGGGGGAGACCTTGTAGAGGCATTAGATGGTTTGGGTGTAGATCTTATGAATAGGGGTACAAAGCCTATGAGACTGATAAGGCTATGGAAGAAGTGAGCTGTCTTGATAGCAATATGACCAAACCCTATTTTTGAAGCGCTCCCTGCAAATGTACATGATGAAGGAGGAAAATGTGCTGAGGTGGTGAATAGGCTGTGTTTAACTTTTTCCAGTGATGTTAACAGGACCTATGAGATAGTCAAAAAGAACTGGCCTATTTTACTCACAGACCCTCATATTAGTAGAGTTGTAGGGTCCACTCCTAGCTTCAGTTTTAAAAATAGTAAGAATTTGAAGCATCAACTATGTTACAAGCACAACAGATCTAGTGAAAGGTTTATTTCACAGTGTAAAGGAACATATGCATGTAGGGCTTGCAAAATCTGTTATAACATATGGTCAACCTGCATGGTTATGCATCCGATACACTTGAAACCAGTAGAATTTTCTTTCTATGCAGATTGTTGCACTAAGAACATAATCTATCTAGCCAAGTGTAATTCATGCAGTGCATTTTATATAGGCAAAACAAATTATATGTTGAAGGAGAGGGTCATGGAACATCTGAATGACTTATGTAATAATAAATCTATAAATGAACTGGCTAAACATGTATCACACTATGGTACACAGCATAACTTTAAATTCTTGGTTTTACAGAAAATTAATGAGAGCTTAAGAGAAGGAGATCTACGTAATGAAACTGAATATATAGAGCTGAGATGGATTGTTGATTTTAAGGCTTATGTTTCACCTGGCCTGAACAGTGCTGTCTCTTTAAAACCTCTTTTAAGAAAAAGAGGCTTGCCACATTAATTTTGAGTATGTGTTTTTATTGGTTGTCACTTGTATTTAAAATGCATGTTTGTAGAAGTTTTTATTAAGGTCTGAAGAAGAGCGTCACCTCGAAAGTGCTTACCTAAATTATTTATTTATTTTATTTTATTGGTAATAAAAGTGAGTTTTTTATTCTCCAGCCATCACACCTTTTTTTTTTTTTTTTTTTTTTTTTTTACTAGTTAATACAGATAGTCCCACATGTTATCACATATCACTTGGGATACCGCCAACCAATATTCAAGGTGTTCTGTGGAGTTTTGCATCCAAATCCAGTACTTCGCTGCAAATAACTGAGCTGTCTGGTCCCCCTGATAGAGATGCTAGGAACATCTCCATATTTGTAAACTGTGACTGTCAGTCGCTACCCATCTGTGGCAACCATTCCTGTGCCAGGCAAGCCACCTTGCTGTGTGCATGTGCAATCATGTGGATGACCCTTCTCTAAACCTGTTCATATGTTCTATTCTGTCCAAACACTGAAACTGATTTGCTCTCAAATATTCTGCCCAGTCTGATGTCATGTTCCACTGTATCTGATGACCATGATTAAGGACAGCCTAGAGCAGGATATCATTTCCCACCTGGGAGAACTTCACCTTCTGTTGTCTCTAGCCTCAGCAACATGTGCCCAGTGATCACATGGTCTGTGATGCATGTCATTCACAATGTGGCACAAACCACCTTGTGGCAGTAGTCAACATTGTATAGATAGATAGATACACAGCAGAATGCCACATTATCATGAAAAGGACACAGTGTAGAAAAACAGAGACATCTTGAACAGATCATGTGCTCTGTTTTTCTATGGGCCTTAGCAAAACACATACAGCTTTCACCAAAACTGCAGCTAGGTACAAGTGTTATTAAATGCATCTTGTTGTTCCTGTCAACAGTAGAAGTACTACAGGACCAACAGTGTTGTGTCCTGCCATTGCATTAACAGCCGTGATTGACAAGAAGATACTCTGTGAATGTCAGCTACAGTTTTTCTACTCCCCACAGCATATCCAGCTGTTACATTATCCCTGACATCAATGTGTGTGTAGCCTAATATTAGGCTGTGCACCCCCCCAAGAACCCAGTCCAAACATATAGTTGTAGTAACATGCAGCACATAAATACTGTGGGGTCTTAAGGTCATACTGTCTTACAGTACTCCCTGAAACAGACAAGACATTTACATTTGACTCATACCCCATGAAGCTTTACCAGGCTAGCAGACTTAGGCAATGGTACTCTATGTCTCCTATTCCCTTCCAAATACAAAGACAAACACACTTTTCCCACGGCCATAGTCCATCAAAGGACGTGACATTAAAATATATGTGAATGTACCACTTACAAAGGTCTTCAGCAAAGAAAACCACTTAATGTGCAGGTTAAAACTTCCCAACTCCCCACGATGAAAAAAATGTAAATCGTGTGACTGCCCCATCAGCAGGCAAACCTGTACTACATTAAAGCCTCACAAAGACCAATGTCCACTGGACAGATGTAACCCTCCCTTATAGGATACAACCGCATATAGGACAACATACGACAGTTATATGGAATCAAACAGAAGACTTCATATGAAACAGATATCAACAGTGAGAAGGACATATGCAGTTCTCAGCCTAAGTCAGTGCCTATGCATCCATGTAAATGCATCAAACCTTCCTATGTGACAATTCAACTTGTACATACCATCACCTGCAAGTGGTATACCATCTCAGAAATCCCTGACTCTCTTCTTATTACCCACACAAAATACTCCCGTTGTCAGCTACATGCACTAACTCAACCCCCTACAACAAAAACAAAGAACATACACCTATAAAACTGTGCAGACACCATTCCACAATCACATAAATTGTGTGCAACTTTACGGAATACCAGGGTCTCACATCAAAGAAGTCACTCCATAAGTTGATCTGTAGAAAATTTCCATAGTGCTATGAGCAAAGTAAAGACTGTGTCTGTTTTTATTGCACAGTTTCAATGCTTCGGTTGAAGTCATTATGCTAATAGCTCACTTAAGGTAAATCTCTCTGAATCTCACTATTATCCTGTTTGTCATCTGAACAGCACTGTGCTATGGGGCTCATTCAACATCATGCACTTACATGTGTACCTGTGAAGCAAGATGTCCATATATGGGTGGGTTAACTACCCTAGCGGTGATGTCAGGGAAACTATTGCAACATTATGGCCTGTAGGGGCACTAATGTGCAGAAATGGAAATGCATGTTGGTACTGTGCTGCTGTTACACTCCACACATGCCATAATTTGCACACTACTGCTATACTGCCACTGCATGCCATGAATGCTTGTGCAATGCTGTGGTGGCACCTTGACATGTCACACAAAGTGAGTATCCAAAGTTGTTGACAACAGCAACATACATGGACTCAAGACAGGTACCATATTCCTCTGGACTGTGACTTAATAAATGGTCATGACTTCTGAAGGTGCTGAGAGTGACAGGACTCCCAAGTGGTGGTCTAAAGGCATCAAAATATTTCTGTACCTCATGTATAAAGACTACCTGCAGCACCTTCTTGGAGAATTTTATGATGGTCCACTGTATAAAGTAGATGTTTGACACACCGTGGAGGTGATGATTGCTGCTACTGGCATCTACTGCCCTGCTCTGTTCAGCAATGTAGGCACAGTATAGTCACCTGAAGAAAAATCATCTTGACATTCTGTTTTAGTGGTTAGAAGAGTTGAGAATAATGTCCTCCTAAGATGCACGTTAAGCATGCAGAACAGGTCACTGCACTGCTTACAATCTAGTTAAAAGGGACCTTGTAGGATTCTTAATTCATGATGCTTGCATTTCTTGCTATGTTTTTTTCAGCTCTGAATCAAATCGAGGACAGCAGGGTTCTATAGTGGAGGAGAACTGAGCATCTCTCTAGACACACGGGTAAGTATGATCATTGCCATTGTATATGTAAATTCTGGATATTATAGTGGCATTGTACTATCCACTGCTATAACTGTGTATAGGTAACTGTAACATCCACAAGTGACACCTCTACATACTACCTGACAGAGCTGTAGGACAAAGTGCCGGTTGAGAATAGAACAACCCCCACCCCCTCAGCTCTTCAAATGAAGTGAAAAAAAGGAATTCTGCCTTTTACTCTAGTAAGCCAATTGCTAAATGCAGCAATCGGTTTGCTACAGCAAGATTCCTACCCTCCCAGCTCTTTCACTAAGGAGCAAAAAAATGAAATAAATAAATAAATAAAAGTCTCCTGCCTTATGTTAAACTGTAACATGCCAATATCAGCTTACTATAGCTTATAACCCATAAAAAGCTGAAGTGTCTTTCTGCACCAGGATTCAGAAATGCCAGTACAGAAACAAGAATACAAGAACTGCACTTCCCAATTCTGCCTCCTAACACTTTGCACCTGGGGCACCTACCCCTTTTGTCCCACTCTTGCTATGCTTCTGCGGCCTGACACAGCCTCTGTATGAATATATACTGTCAGAATAGCCCACAAGCACACAGGGCATACTTAGAGGATCCACACATTGCATATTTACAAACATATGCCAGCACAACATGCTCAGATATCATGCCCTTTGCCACATGTTGCCAGGCATACAGGGCTGTTCACTCAGCATATTGGTCATGCATCACCCCTCTAAATGTCATTGCATTTGGCACATCCAACTGGCATACACATGGCATAATCTACATTACAGCAGATCTCTCCCACAGGACATATTAGCTTACTATAGATGGTTGCCCACCATATGCTGACATGATTACCTACACTTCATTGACAACTGCTATATCATATTTTTTTGTTGAAAATGAATGTTGTGGTTTGTTTAACTGCAATTTGTTATACTGTGTGACAGAGGTGCACTGTCTGGATTTTTCCTTTTTTCTCCTGTTTAGTATGACTATGTAGCTGATCTATGTAAATTAGGCGATGGCTTTCAAAACTGAATTTTCAGAGAAATGTAACTAAGTTAACGTTTATTCATTGGAACATAGGCAAACTCCTTCCTGTCTTGTTTACTTTTGGTACAACACACTAGCATGGTATGCCTATAGATCTGCATAGTTAGTAATAATGCCCATGTCTATATGTCCTGTCGTTGTCCTTCTCCTACATAGTCACTGTCATTAACATAGGTTTCCTCTTGATTCCCATTTGAGTAAATATTTCTCGAATTGTTTAGTGTATTAATTTACCAATAACATAATCAATCTTATTAAACAATCACTCAAGGTTTGCTTTCATTTCTCCTCAAAGTCATAATTCTGAAAGCTTACTATGTTTTTTGTCTAGTTGTAAATTCTTCAGAGCTATAGTCATGTCTGCATATCAAATAGTGACACTGTTAAGCTCCTTCATATGCTTCCTGTCACACTGCAAAATTAAGTCAGCAGATCCAGTAGTATGTAGCAGTTAAAGTGCCACTCATGTCCTTAAATGTATTTTACCATTTTTTTTGTATGTCTCTGTACAACCACATTGTAAAAATCTTCAGTGTACAGTATATTGTTTACGCTTTGCAATACAAGCATAACAATACTGATAGCTGTATGTTGGAGAAAACTCTAACATTTCTTGACAAGTATAATTATATGACTCTTTTTGTTTCAAACTAAATAAAACAACTGGTATATTCACTTGTGCAAATTCCTCAAAAATTAGGGACACATATCCCAAAGAACCACAGTTTAGCCACAGTGGCCACTGAACTGAACATTTCCAGACATCCAAAGAATATGAGCAGTAGATGATAATATAAGAAAATACTTTGCACATTTATACTAATGTAAATTATATAATTGGTCACATATTCTGCAGGCTTTTACATTAACATTATTGCAATTCCTGACAAAAGTATCCATGCATGGGTTACTATTATGCTAAATAAAACTTCTAAAACTTATTTTCCATTATTAGCTTTATTAACTTCCTAGTAGGTTTCACTAAATTGTACTCCACTAACTGTTCTCTTCTTTATTTACTTCAGTACTCCTGTCTTCGCTAGGCTAGAATCATTTATAATATCTGTCATCAATGTATGTCTGAATTACAGTTCCAAACAGATTGTCCTCTTTCCCTATTTAGTCAGTCCAGGGATTAGGATGTCTTTATAGCTTCTTTTTGGAACCTCACTTCATACAAAACATAAATTTGTACCTCACTTTTGCATACTATATCCATCCAACACATCTCACCATCTTGCAAGAACAGTTAAGGAGCAGTCTTTTCCATGTAGTGTAAAACAGCACAAAAATAAGTTTACAGTAGATATGATAGTTAAAGGGCTTCAGGTAGAAGTGCTATAGATTAATTCAAAAAGTGGGATCATAAAGCTAGGTCATTGATAAGGCCATATATGAACGATGGGCAAAGATACAGACACTGTGATGGAATATATTACTATTTTTACTATTTTATCTGAGACAACTATCAGTTTCAAATGGATGTGCCTCTTTGCAGCTGGCAGAGAAATGCGCAGGAAAATGTCAGCTGACACAGCCTTTGAAGGAGGTATACTAAATATTTCAGAAGTAATACCTAATAAAAACATAATACAGATAATATGTATGACACTCCAACACGTAAGGACTTTTATCTCAGGGTATAGTTCCAAATCAGTTAATTAATTATAATTAGTGGCACAAACTTTTAGCTTTAATAAAACTGAATGATTTGAGAATGACGTCAAGGCACAAGACAATTCCTGCTCGTGGACCGAGTGAACAAAAATGACATTTACAGCAATTGTTTTTGAGAAATATGAATCAGTGTATAAATGTAACTGCTGGGAAAAATGGGATGGCTTAACAAAATTAATCTGATGACAGTTTTTAAACAAAATCTTTATGCTGAGGGTGAAAAGTAAAAGAACAGTGAAGAAGGGTTCATGGCTCAAAATATCAGATGAATTACACTGGTTAAAAAAGAAGCAAAAATAGAATTTACAAAAAGTTAAGTAAATACAAATGATCTATGTTTAGTCATATATATATATATATATATATATATATATATATATATATATATATATATATATATATATATATATATATATATTAAAGGTATAATAAGAGGAATAAATGAAAAAAACGAGTGGTAGACTTTTAAAAAGACTCAGCTATGAATGGAGGTTAGAAAAGTAAATTATACAATACAGTGTATTTGAGGAGAATGTGTAGACAGAGAAGGCCTTAAATCACATGGGTGCAATTTGTGGGAACCAGAATGACTCGTATGTTCCTGACAGGGTTCTAGAGGCAAATTAAACAAGGAAACTGGAATATAGATGAGTGAAACATCTGATACTAACACAGACATTAAGACAAAAGAACTGACTAGGGATGCTGAAAGCATAATTTGAGTAAGGCAACTGATTAAATCTATTATCTAACAACAAAAAAAAAATGCGAAAGCTAAAATGAACAATGTGTTATACAAATCTATATATTCAGTATAAACTTGATTAAAAAGGTCCTCAAAAGACATGTATCACTGGTTTGTTGAAAATAGAGAAAGTAAGACAGAAGCCTAAGCTACTGTCTAACAAAGTAACCTTGCTTAGTTATTTTCACTAGATGAATATCCAAAGTATTGGATTAGGAGATGCTGAACAGTATACATTTCCAAAGGTCAGATTATTTGTCATGCTTATAGATTATATATCAATGGTTTCAAATAAATATTTGCAGGCAGCTGTTCCTATTTGGATTTCAGCATAGTATCATACAATCATACAATCACAGAAAATATAAGGCAATTGATTCTCACAACCATTTATGCTTCATCAGTGCCTATCTGCAGACTGAATCTCCTCTCTAAAAGAGGTCCAGGCTGCTAAAACCAGGGGTGAGTTTGCAAATACCCATACAATTGTCCAGTGACTATTTAAAGGCAGGTAGTGTAAATTACTGCCTAATTTGCAACGGGAGTCTGTTCCAGAGGTGGGGAAGGCATTGCATAAGGATGTTCTCTCTCTACCTCACTTTAGTTATCAACTGATGAAGACTTAGACCTAGACCCCTTGTTTTGATATTTGTAGGACTATTCAATAGGTGGATATATAAATAATCAAGGATCAGTGGGTCACTTATAGCTCAGAAGCCATTAATAAATCTCCCCACAGGAGTCTATAGTATTTGATAAAGTGAATCTTGATATATCACTAAGCATGTCAAGTTGTTTCAGCTACCTGAGAAAAGAATAAACTGGATTTAGACTTAGCTAACTTGATGAGACGGTTGATGTAAGTTAAAGTCAAAAATTAATGCAGGTATTTCTGTAGAGGTTATTCTTGTATCCATAGCTGTTATCTTTTCATGCTATGTAAGTAATCACTTCCGATTTGTTTTATCATGGTGTGGATGGGAGGAGAAATGGCGTAGGGGTTATCCTGAAGGAACAGTATACTAAGAGTGTTTTGGAGGTGAAGAGAGTGTCTGATAGAGTGATGTTTATGAAGCTGGAAATTGATGGTGTAATGATGAATGTTGTTAGTGCATATGCTCCACAAGTTGGGTGTGCGATGGATGAGAAAGAAAAATTTTGGAGTGAGTTGGATGAAGTGGTGATGACTGTACCCAAGGGTGAGAGAGTGGTGATTGGAGCAGATTTAAATGGGCATGTTGGTGAATGGAACAGAGGGGATAAGGAAGTGATGGGTAGGTATGGTGTTAAGGAGAGGAATGCAGAAGGTCAGTTGGTAGTGGATTTTGCGAAAAGGATGAACATGGCTGTGATTAATACGTATTTTAACAAAAGGGAGGAGCATAGGGTGACATACAAGAGAGGAGGAAGATATACACAGGTGGATTATATCTTATGTAAAAGGGCCAGTCTGAAGGAGATTGGAGACTGTAAAGTGGTGACCGGGGAAAGTGTAGTTAGGCAGCATATGATGGTGGTTTATAGGATGACACTGGTGATCAAGAAGAGGAGGATGAGTGTGAGGGCAGCACCAAGGATCAAATGGTGGAAATTGAAAAAGGGTAATTGTGAGGTGGAGTTCAGGGAATAGTTAAGACAGGCACTGGGTGGCAGTGAAGAGTTACCAAATAGCTTGGTAACTACAGCAGAGCTAGTAAGAGAGATGGCTAGAAAGGTGCTTGGTGTGACATCTGGAAAGAGGAAGGAGTACAAGGAGACCTGGTGGTGGAATGAAGAAGTACAGGAGAGTATACAGAGAAAGAGGTTGGCGAAGAAGAAGTGGGATTGTCAGAGAGATGAAGAAAGTAGACAAGAGTATAAGGAGATGAGGTGCATGGTTAAGAGAGAGGTGGCGAAGGCTAATTATAAGGCGTATGAAGAGTTGTATAAAAAGTTGGACACTAAGGGAGAAAAGGACCTGTACTGGTTGGCTAGACAGAGGGACCGAGCTAGGAAAGATGTGCAGCAGGTAAGGGTGATAAAGGATAATGAGGGAAACATACTCACAAGCAAGGAGAGTGTATTGAGCAGATGGAAAGAGTACTTTGAGGGGTTGATGAATGAAGAGAATGAGAGGGAGAGAAGGTTGGATGATGTAGGGATAGTGAATCATGAAGTGCAGTGGATTAGCAAGGAGGAAGTAAGGATGGCTATGAAGAGGATGAAGAATGGAAAGGCTGTTGGTCATGATGACATACCTGTGGAAGCATGGAGGTGTTTAGGTGAAAGAGCAGTGAAGTTTTTAACTAGATTGCTTAATGAAATCTTGGAAAGTGAGAGGATGACTGAGGAATGGAGAAAAAGTGTTTTGGTACCGATTTTTAAGAATAAGGGTGATGTGCAGAGCTATAGTAACTACAGAGGGATTAAATTGATCAATCACAGCATGAAGTTATGGGAAAGAGTAGTGGAAGCTAGGTTAAGAAGGGAGGTGATGATTAGTGATCAGCAGTATGGTTTCTTGCCAGGAAAGAGCACTACAGATGTGATGTTTGCTCTGAGAGTGTTGATGGAGAAGTACAGAGAAGGTCAGAAGGAGTTGCATTGTGTCTTTATGGACTTAGAGAAAGCATATGACAGGGTGCCTAGAGAGGAGTTTTGGTATTGTATGAGGAAGTTGGGAGTGTCAGAGAAGTATGTAAAAGTGGTACAGGATATGTACGAGGGTAGTGTGACAGCAGTGAGGTCTGCGATGAGAGTGATGGATGCGTTTAAGGTGGAGGTGGGATTACATCAAGGATCAGCTCTGAGCCCTTTCTTATTTGCAATGGTGATGGACAGGTTGACAGATGAGATCTGACAGGAGTCCCCATGGACTATGATGTTTGCAGATGACATTGTGATCTGTAGTGAGAGTAGGGAACAGGTGGAGGAGACCCTGGAGAGGTGGAGATATGCGCTAGAGAGAAGAGGAATGAAGGTCAGCAGGACTAAGACAGAATATATGTGTGTGAATAAGAGGGAGGATAGGGGAATGGTGAGGATGCAGGGAGTAGAGGTGACAAAGGTGGATGAGTTTAAATATTTGGGATCAACATTTCAGAGTAATGGTGAGTGTGGAAGAGAGGTGAAGAAGAGAATACAGGCAGGATGGAGTGGGTGGAGAAGAGTGTCAGGAGTGATTTGTGACAGACAAGTACCAGTAAGAGTGAAAGGGAAGGTCTACAAGAGGGTAGTGAGACCAGCTATGTTATATGGGTTGGAGACAGTGGCATTGACAAAAAGGCAGGAGTCAGAGCTTGACGTGGCAAAGTTGAAGATATTAAGATTTGCACTGGGTCTGACCAGGATGGACAGGATTAGGAATAAGTATATTAGAGGGTCAGCCCAGGTTGGAAGGTTTGGAGACAAAACCAGAGAGGCAAGATTATGTTGGACATGTGCTGAAGAGGGATGCAGAATATATTGGGAAAAAGATGCTAAGGATGAAGCTGCCAGGTAACAGGAAAAGAGGAAGGCCTAAGATAAGGTTTATGGATGTGGTGAGAGAGGACATGCAGGTGGTTGGTGTGACAGAGCAAGATGCAGAGGACAGGAAGAAATGGAAACAGTTGATCCACTGTGGGGATCCCTAATGGGAGCAGCTGAAAGAAGAAGTAATCACTTCCGATTAAAAAATATAGAGTGTGCTACTTGTGCCATACTGTGGGCCTAGGCATGTTAGGAGACATTGAAACAATACTTGGCAAGTTATCACAAGAACCAGAAGATACCTAGACACATAAACCTTTAAGTAGGCATACTAAAAAGTTCTTCCCACCCTTTATAAGCACTTAATAGTTCCCATCAACCAAAATGAGTAGGATCATCCATGATAACCCTGGTGTAAATTTGTGTCTACCCATTCAATCATCAAGACTAGTCTTAAAGGCAGACAAAATAGTTTACTGCTTGATTTATAGTGTTAACATATTCCATAGGATAATATTTTGTTTAGTTAGGAATTTATCTCTCCAGTGAGTCTTGTTTTTGTTTATTTTTTCATTTATTTAGAATAAGTGTTTGTAGAGTAAGTGATTTTTATGAAGAGATAGGAGGCCAAATAGGACTGGGTCTTTCTAGGCTTGAAAAGCAAAACACAGGTTACCTTAGAGCAGCCAGTAGGCTATTCAGTATAATGAGAGTTGTAACACTCTTATGGGATAGTTGAAAGATTTAAGGCCTTTAATTTTCATGGCTAAAAATTGTTGGGGCCTTTCCAGAAAAGCAATACGTTTGGATTCGTACATACCATAAGGAACATTGTTGTCAATGACATGTCTGACAACAAACACTGTTGTCAATGATATGTCTGATAACTAAACAATACAGTGGTAAGATGACTTTGGATCTTGAAGAGACTGAGTTAACAATTGGGCCAAATTGAAATATTTCCTGACTAATTTGAAAACATAATGCTTGAAATGAAAGGGATTTGTCCACATAAGGTTACATGACTTCTTTGAATCTTGAAGACTTTCCCTTGGAAGTTAACTAGGTCAGATGGGAGCATTTTCTGACTATAGTAGAAAGGTAATTCTTGAATAAGAAAGAGATGTCCACATAAAGTCACATGTCTCTTATGATTGTAGGTGTCTGAAGAACAGTGACACTTATAACATATGAGGTGTGAGCAGCCTTTTTGACAAATGCTACTATGTTGCACTTTTTTGTGTTTAGCCTGAGACCATTTTCAGTATACTAGGTTTATGCCTATTCCAGCCCTTGTTAGAGCAGTTCAGTATATGCGTGTATAACGGTGCCTAACTTGTAGTCACCAACAAAACCAGAATATTGGTTTAGATGTCTTCAAAATAAATTATAAATAGGAGAGGGCCCAGAACTTATAACTGCTGTACCCCACAAGCAAACATTTTGTGTTCAGGGAGAGTACTGGCAGCTTTCACAACTTCACATTGTTGGATATCCAATTTGCAAACTAGTGAACAGCACAGGGGTTGTCATTACATTTTGTCTAATTTTCTAGTAATATCAGCAAAGTAAATATTATAAAAAGCATTTTCCAGGTCAAGGTAAACAGCGTACACAGAATAACCTTAGCTCGCAGCCACCTATATAACCTTTTCAAAGAAGTTTCCTAGGTTTAGGAAGCAGGAAAAACCCTTCATGATATAAAATTAAGTGGTCTGCAGAGAGTTAAGTAGATTATTTTGTTGGAGATTCATCACCCAGATCTCCAAATATCATCTTGCCTTAAAACATGTCCAAATGCTTTAGCCTGGACTCCATTTCTAGTCCAGATCTTCTTCTGACCCACAAAAGCAGCAAGCCTTCCACAAGGCATTTGATTCATGGTCCCTCCCCAAAGAGAGAGAGAGATGAGCAGATAGAGCCTTGTGACTCTTTTCTTCCCATCAGCTTTAGCAGGCACCAGAGCAACTAATCAAACTTCAGTTGCCTGGGTCATAGTCAGGGATTTTTATTCCTTTTTGCCAGCAGGAGTACTAATTACTATTAAACACAATACTGTGGCACAGAGCTAAATCTAGAAACACAGATGGCAGTCTAAGCTAGAGAGTATGTGTGAAAGTGTGAGCGTGTGTGTGTGTGTGTGTGTGTGTGTGTGTGTGTGTGTGTGTGTGTGCGTGTGCATGTGTGTGTGTGTGTGTGTGTGTGTGTGTGTGTGTGTGTGTGTGTGTGTGTGTGTGTGTGTGTACCCACCTGTCAACACATGATGAAGGGGTAGCAGCTTAAGGTTAGTATAGAGTCGCCTCCATTGCCTGTGATTCTCTGTTGATCCCATTGCGGCATGGCAGGAGTTGTATTCTCAGTCACACACCTGTCATGCAAGGAAGCCACACACACACACACACACACACACACACACACACACACACACACACACACACACACACACACACACACACACACACACACAGCACTGCCCTTGCAAGGGAATGTCTGCTATGTCTATGAATGTCATAGTATGAAAGAAGTATACATCAGCAAGTTAAAGAGGTAAAATATATATTTTTGCTATACAAAATTTGCCATAACTCTAGTTGAAAACCAAGGTACTAATGATGTCCATATCTTATCCTCCTCCCGCAAACTCTGGTTCATCATTATCATGTAATTTACACTACATTCAAGTTGCTGATGTTTTTTATTTAGTGTTGTTCAACAATGTGCTCAGAAACCTGTGTTCTAGAATCAGCTGTCATCTCTAATGATTGAGGTAACCCTGTCTGTTAAATATCTTCTTAGTTAAGCCAGTGAGCTGACTTATGGTCAGAAACTACTCAGTTCTGTTATGCCCAGATGCTTTGCTGGAGCAGATGTTCTCTCACTGAAGTATGTCCAGCCAGCAGGTACTACCACTCAATAGTCAATTTGGATTCTAATAAACAGAAGCCATTCTGAAAGATGAGTGAGATTCTTTATATAAGGTACAACAATCATTGCAGACTATAGATGAAGGCCCATGTACAATTTAGACACTGCTGTTCAATATCTCTTCTAACTTATTCTAAACAGTGAGACAGGCTTCTTCAAAACCATCTAACCCACCTCGTCAATAAGCTCATCTTCTCCAGAACCAAACATGGGTTTTGACATTCACACAGTGTTACTGCTTAGATTCTTCAACTATATTTAGGCATGTCTTGACAGAAGTGAGATCATACTGCAAGCTTTTTTGATTTCTCAAAGACATTTTATATACGGAACAGTCTGTAGTCATCTGCTGTTAATCTTCTTGTGATGTATGCTATAGTGATATGGTGTGATTCCAGTTATGTAAAGAATAGGAGCTCATTAATCAAATGGAAGACTGCAGCCTCTTTTCCCAGGTATGTCCTCATAAGAAGACTATAAGTATCTGCTATTGGCCTGATGCATCTATGTGAATATAATGTGACTGCATTTAAGATGAAGTTGTCTGTTCACCACAGCAGGTAATGGTATACTAGTGTGTTTCAGCACATGATCCTTGACCATACTGACTTACATGCAGGGCAGTTTCCTTTCAATTTATTCCAGACTGATCTATTACTGTCTCACACTCTGCTCCTGAAAATGTTGGGAAGTAAAAACCTTCCTTCTGGATAGAGGATGTCTGCTCAATTTATCTGCATCTGTAGAAGAGTTTGCCTATTCTCACAATTGTAGATGCATCCCCATGCCCACCCCCACAAACGCTCTTAGCACTTTGTGTTTATAATCTGGTATTAATTTGGATCATAAGGAGACACCTGACTGTATGTAACATTCATTGAATTGTTAACGAGGTTATCAGCCTACTCATTCTATGAATTGTACATGTTTCTTCCAGTGGAGTCAATATGTCAACAAGTAGAACACTTAATTTGTTGTTGAAAGATCAGAATGTTGTTGGTTCACCTTCCACCCCAAGAGATGAGTAATTTTCCAATACTGACACTGCAGTACACCATGAGGTGGTGCTAAACTCCTGTGTGCATTGCCCTTTTGAGCAGATGTTAATCTGAAGACCCATCTGCTTGAGGTAACACACATTGTTGTAAAAGATCTCACATCGCTTTTTGACATATTAGCTTCATTTTACACCTTTATTACAAAGTAAAAGAAACAAATGTAACGTCCTTCCCACTCATTCCAGCATGGCCATATCTTAATTTTTTTCAGAATTTCCAATAAGACCCTTTCTTTATTTAACAAAACTTCATCAGTTCTTGCTTCCCAGATGTCCCATGACACACTTAATAATAAATTGGCTATCTTTTCTATGTATTTTCATTTCTTTGTCTACAGTAGCCAAGTAGAATCATTTTCAAATGTATATGTCTAATATTTTTAATGTCATGTAACATTTTTAACTTCTCCCAAATTTCCATAGCTCTTTCACACTGCAAAAAATCACGTTCCACTGTTTCTTTCTATTTATAAAATTAACATAATCTTTCTTCTCTCACTTTATATTTCATACTGCTTTCTACTTGCAACGTAACTGCTGTCAATCTCAATAAAAAATGTGTCATACCATTATTATTTTATATTGTTTGTTTCACTTGCTTCAGGAAATTTGTTCCTTCTTTGAATTGGCACAGGTATGTATAAGTTCAGGGGTGCAGGGAGGCTTGACTTCCTGCAAAAAACAATTAAAAATGATTGTTTTCTACCTTCAAAGGATTGGAAATATTTTCTTCACACTTTTGGCTTGTCAGCTTTCAGAAAGTTAAGGTTTCATAGCAGAACCAAGAAATCCATGCTGTTTATATGGCATCTTTTGAATCCAAGGTTTATTCTTCACTATAATTCCTTTTCTTTATCAAAATACTGCACTTTATTATCTACCATTTTTTTTCCATATCATGTATGAGTTTGGTACATTCTTTATGCTCTATTTTTCTCCATTCTAATTATAATAGTGAACACATTGTTTTATATTTTCTTCAAGGTCAGTTCACCTTTCCTTCCAAGATGAATATGCAAAAGTCACACTCATGTTTTTATCCAATGAACTTCCTGTTCCCTTAGTCAATACCACATCTTTATATTTTTTCTTTTTAAATTTTTTGCACCCTTTCCTTCCTTAAATATACATCCATTCTCACAATGTTATACAAATTTTGTCAGATGATCTTAAAAACTGTTAAAATGTACCACTTCTTTCTTTTAATCCTTCTGACTTTACAACATAATTAACTTCAGTTTAATATCTATCCTTTTATATGAATACTCACTCTCTCTTTTCATAAAACTAAACTTCCCACTTTTTATATCCTAATTAATTCTACATCCCTTTCCATCTGCATTACAATTGAAGTCTCTTGTAAGCATGCCACTCGTATTTATCATCACAAAAGACTTAATTTCCTCAAACAACTGTTTCTTTCATTCTAGTATGTATGTATGTATACATATATAGATATTCCTACTAGCCTAACCATATTGGTTAAATCTTACTTTTTTACATTCTCCAATCAAATGTGAAGCCTCTCCTCAAAATAATATTTTTTGATGACCAAAAGTACCTTAGGGTACCCCTTTTCCCCTAATTTAAATACAATTCAGGAGATGCATAATACTATTTGTTTCCATCTTTAAAATTATGCCAGTATCCCATGATCCATTCCAGAAATTTATATCAGCTTTAATTTTTAAACATTTCTGACTGTTTCACACATTTTTGTCAAGCATTACAAAATTTAATTTAATTCAGTTTTATCAGTCCTGAACTGAATACATAATTTTATATGCCATTGTTTTTCTGTCCTGAAAATTATATTCATTCCAATTCCACAATGAAATAAAAAATGTTTCTATTAGAAGATCCCTTCAAAAGTGTAATTGCAAAACATCTCTTTGCCAAGATGTATGAAAGTCTTTCATTTGAGCCTTAAAATCCAACAGTACAATTACATTGTTCCACACATCATATCTGTTAATGCTACAGTCTTTCTTACTTGTAATTCTTAGCATTGGTCATCTGTCTTTTCTCTACTTCTTTCTACTTTTGCCCCTTTAGATATTCTTGCTGCACTACCACTGCATATGATCATTTTGGTACTTGCCCTTGTAAATAAAGTCCTCAATGCCGCTATTTTCCACTCTGCCCTGTCTAAAACCTTCCTCAGGTACCTTACTCCAGGACAACAAAGACTCATATCATGGGTCCTCTTACTGATTTTTGTTTTATCATCCAGTTTGTCTGACTGGATTTCAATAATTAAGAGCTCCTGCTGTGGTTGTCCTCTAATTCAAGCTCCCACCTGGACTCGTTCTTCTTCTGCATACTCAGAAGATATGTGAGGTACAGTTTCACTGCTTTCTTTAATCCCCTCTTTTTCTTGTCATTTTTTTGCAATAAAACATTAGCCTTGAGTCAGTTTCTCTTCCACAGTACCAGTCCTTCCAGCTGTCTTCACACTAGGAATGGGAGTAACATGCCCCAACTCAAAAAGTAGGAGAAGTTCACCGATACATTGGCCAAATTTCTCTTAGTCAGTTAGAATACCATGTTGGTTCTCCCCAAAAAACAGGCCACTATCCCAGTAGGACTAATCCAGTCAACAAAGCATAAATTAAATAAATATATGGCATAAATAAATTTTAGAATGATCCCATCTTATACTTCTCATAACTTGTTGCACTATTTCCCATATTGTCTCATGGAACATGTATCGCCTTCATTTTTTTGTATTCATTGTACCCTCAAATCTTTATTACTGCTACTTTTATAGTGGCATTTTCACTGCTTAGAGTTATATCCTATCTGAGCCATGAAGCACCAGACATCCATAGTTAATAAGATAGGTAGAGATCAGTCAATAACAAAATTCAAATGCTAAATGACATTTATTTATTTGTTTAATATTTGTTAAATGGATAGTTGGACTGGTCCAGGGACCTCTTTCAACCATGACCCATGCCAAGTAGGCAAATATAAAGTACAAAAATAAAAACACATGATAAGAGTTTAAAACACATTACAGATTTCAGATGTAAATGTAGATTCTTCTAAGATCTAAAATAAACATTGAATGTGGACATCAGATTTACAAAAGAAACAAAAACAGTTATATATCTCATAAAAGAGACACCAAATTCATGGATAGAAACTGCAGTGGGGATCATGACAGGGGCAGCCAGGGTTAAACAGTAAACACAGAACATGTAAAGCCAACAAGACAGCAGGAAGTGATCAGTTCTCTAGTCCCAAAGAGGGGAGGGAGGGGATGTGGGAATTTACAGAAACACCCCCTGATTACATAATTCCTTTAGCAAGAACCTTCGTCTAGACAGTACACCTAAGTATCAGCATCTGAGCTGTGGTCACTAGCCTACTCATTTCCCACTTCTCACTATCCAGAAATAAAATTAATCATCAGAAGAATGATTCTCCTCAAGGAAAGAAAGCCACCCACCCCAAGATTTCTGTGGAATGCCATACCTGTATGATGAAAGAAAAGAACTGGATTAATGGTTAGCAACATAACTGAAAACATAAATAGCTCTGACTATCTGAAATTTCTCTGAAAAGTAGAAACAAAAAGTATACACCCCACCCACATATAACTATTGCCCATTAAGGCAGTTACATACTGCATTAAGAATGCAGTCATTCACAGTTGTCTCAAGTGATAACTTTTATGATGTAGGCACCAGTGTTGGTTTAAAACTACTGTAATGCAAAATGATAAGAAATCAACAAAGGAGTCTAGCCACATAAAGTGCATGTGAGGAAGAATGTCAAACAAAAATGTTGTTAAAATGTGAAAAAAAGCCATTAAACAATGCTATAAAAGTGCTAAGAAACAAGGAAGGAACTAAAAAGAATAAAGAAGTTGATATATGGCTATATTTTCACATAGAAGATAGTGCAGCTGCAAAGAAGGCAACAAAGCAGCTGAAAGTGACATACCACCAAAAGAAATACATTCAATTAATAACTATTCCTCCATAGGGGCCCCGACCCTATATTTTCTGTACAGGTGTTTTCCTGCATATTCTGCGTACTTCTGATATAAACAGTTTACCACATTCATGAAAACCCTTTTCATCTGCACTCCCATGCAATCTTAAAATCCCTATAAACTTGCTATCACTCAAGCACTATCACCTATCCTGGGAAGGATGATGTTTCATATAGTATTCTTGTATATAAGGTCTAATAGTGTTTTTATTGAACAGACTGTCTGATTGGGTGACGAATGAACTGGTGCTAATTGTTTGTATTATAAGAATGATCTAGAACTGTTAGTGTTTTATGGTCTGAAGAAGCAATCATAAGACTGAGAAAGTGCTTACAGTTTTTTACTTTTGTTTGATTAAAGTTGCATAAGTTTTACACTGTCATGTTTCGTGTGCTGCTGCCGAGTTCTTCTTGCCTTAAAATTATTTCTTCATCCCTGCACGTTTACTGCTGGAGTTTTTCTCTTTTTTGCATTTTCCATGTGTAGGTTGAAGTTAAGGGATGAGCCTAGCTAAATTTGCCTGCATTTAAATGAAAAGCATTTTTTTTTCTAATGCATTGTTATTGGGATGAAATGTGGTAATGGTGAGGATATTTTGTTTAGCTTTGGCATGATACAAAAGAGCATTGCTTTTGTTTTGGAAGGCTTGAGAAGTTGTTTTTTTTTTTTGCTGCTGATCTAAGTGTTAAGAGTGAGAAAGTCAGCCTATAGTTTTTCCTGAAGAATTGTTAATTATTTGTTGGATCATAACCATGTCATTGGTGCAAAGAAGTAAAGGAAAGTAGGTGAGGTCCAATGAGTGTTTGATTATTTATGTGAATGAAAAGGAGTTGTAAGAATGGAGCCTTATGGTACTCTTTGTCAGTGCAAACACTGGCTGATAATGAATCACATTATTGCTGTAGTTCACAGATAACTACCACAAACTACCTCAATAGCATAATTACACTGCTACAAAGCCAATTTCTGCAAGACAAGAAAGTGGTTGCCATATTGCATGAAAACATTTTATGTAGGAATCAGAATATAGTGGATAACAAACTGTACTGCCATATAGGTAAACTGGCATTACAAAAGACAACTGGTAGTGAGTCTCAAGACTGCAGTGACCAACAGGGGGCATGAAGGCAATAGGAACACTTACTTATCAGAGGAGTGTGTGAAGTAACAGCACAGGGCATGACAAGGGGACTAGCATGTTGTTGGGGTTGTTCAGCTTGACAGGCAGCAGGGCAGGAAAGGTTGCAGTTGTACAGGTGGGTTGGGCTCAACCTGATAGGAAACAGGTACCAGGGAAAGATAAGTGGCTATCCTGTTGTGAAGGGGTGCAACCTGACAAGGAATAGAAAATGGAGCAGGACAGATTGAATATTGTAGGTGGAGGGGTGAGCAACCTGACAGGGAATGGTACTAATTACTACGTAGGGTTCGCAACAGCAAACAATATGAACATGGACTGTAAACATGCTATTGGATGTATTAGGCTTCCTTTACTCTGGCACAGAATGTGCTATCATTAAGTACAGTTCCGAGAGACAGCAGACATTAATAGCACCCATACTGCATACTGCTACTGCAACTGCCCCAGTGGGGTTGGGGGTTGGTGTAATGGTTAAGGTATTTACCTCACACACACAAGGTACAGGGATTGATTCCTGCCTTTGAAGGAAATTTGCCTAGGTTTAAAATGGCCTGCAAAGGCAGATAGCCTAATACTTACCTATGAACCTATGAGGCTATTAATGCACAGTGTCAGAATGGTAACAGCATAGAAACACAAAGGTGCCAAGACTAGGTATAGGCAATTAGAAAGACAGGATGACTACTGTTGTTTGATCATCAAGACAGAGATATCTCAAAGTAGTGGAAGAATTCCTAGTGTTCCTCTTTGGAGGAGGTGAGAGAACCGTCATACTTGGTAGTGTCTTGGATGTCTGTAGAGATGTGTCAGGTTACTAGTAGCATATGCCATTACTGTAAAATAGTGACTTGTAACTGAAAATTGTTTACACAGTTAAACACATATGCACATCTGTCAACCAGGGACACCAGAGATACAATAGCGACAACCTAAGCTATAGGATGGGTATGTACCTGAAGGCTATGTAAATTATTAGCCTATCGTGGTAGTGGGAGTAATACTTATGATGCAACATTGTCACAGGTAGGTTATCAGTATGCATTAACAGCTTTTACTGACAGAGGATCCAGCAAAACCGGAATGAGCATGCCTGTGTCTGTCATCAGTGACTAATGGCACAATGCATGTGCCACAGTCTAATAACACAGGGGCACAGGAGCCAGAAGCACTAGCAATGGAGATTGTACTCACATTAACCACAACTAAGATGATAGTGGAGTGGAAAACAGCCTTCCAGTTTCCCCTGTGTTTAACTCCAATGGAGCTCAGGAAGTTTGCACTGTAACTTCCAGTGGGTGGAACCTAAGCCTTTTGACACAATCACATTATGTCTTCACGTTTCAAACAAATGTTCATATCTCTGGAACCATACGGGGTTATGAAAGAAGTATAAATGACAAACTCTTCAGCATAAACTATTTTTACAATGGTAGTATTCTTTAGGTTCTAGGTCTTAAACAAATTTTTTTAAGTCATGGTAAACATAGTAACTATTCCATTTGTAATATTTTGCAAGCAACTTACACTAACTCAGCAAACACTCAGGATACACAAATACTGACAGCAGCATTTTATTCATCTATATGGCAGCTTTCATGTGAGGGTAAACAGTTCTGTTTGTTACTTGGTTGTTGAAATATTTAGAAAAATGTGAACATTATATCTATATAAATTAATATCATAAAAACAACAGTTCATATCTATTTACCTGCACTAGACAGAGGTTAACTATTAATGCAGATGAGTTTGGTATTGTGTAAGCTTTAAGATGAAATCTTTTAAAACCTTGTACTTAGTATGGTTTTGGAATTACTGATGCAAATATGAACAAGCAATATTTGATGCCTAGAGGTGTCAGTAGGAGTTAACTGCAGATGCACCTGGAGGTGTCACTCGGATGTAATTTAATGCTGGACATCCCATCCATGTCAGCATCACTTGGGTTACCAAGTCACACTGCCACAGACAGCATCAAGGAACACTGCCTGTGAGGAGATGTGCCTGGCACAGAGGACAGTCATGTAGGTTCCTGGCATGATCTTACCTCCAGGACATACCCAGTGTGTTATTTTTGCACAGATGAGCACTTTTCAAACCGTATCAAAGATGCTGATTGTGCCACATGGTCTTTGTGAGGCACTTCAAGTGACTGCAGGACATCCTACAACACATAGAATGACAAGGTATATAGAAACAGGGAGCTGACACTCCTGTTGAAGATAGTAGTGTCCCAGTTACAGCCACTGGTGCAGACATATAGACACAGACAACTGCCTGCCAGAGTCATGGTAGGGGATGCTATAAATGGTTCATCATCACATACCAAGCTTTCTCGGGTGGTAAACATCATTGTGGAGATAGCTGCATTAGCTATACTTTCCATGGCTGCCTCCACCCTTGGGTGTGGACACTCCCCTGGTCAAGGCTGATACTCTTACACTTTTGTTGAGGGTGATCCCACTGGCAAGCCATTCAGGGTCCAACAGTTCAATTCCATCACAATCCCCTGTAGTTCTAGTTCAAGCAACACCTACCTGTGGCTGTTCACAGGGTCACAACTATAAAAGATCTACTGCCACATCACATGTGGGTCAGTTCAAGGTTCCATCACATGCTGATTGTGTGGTACACCACTGACTGTACTGGATGCATTCAATCCTGATAGTGAGGGACCACATATTACACCTAACCAGCATTCAACAAATTGAAGAGCTACACCCATCACTAGAGGATGCAGTTGGTGACTCCTCCAACCTCCTAGCTCTATGCATGGTTACCACATGAACAAACCATGATCTTTGCATCTGTGTTAACATTGCTGTTCCTTGTCACTGTTCCCCTCCCCTCACCTGTGAAAATAATGATGACTGTGCTATGCCTACTCCTGTGCCAGTATGGTAATGGCTTGGCCAGTCAGTGCACTGTATAGCATAGCCTAGATGCATTAGTACATGTTTCAGATTTATTCTGTGTTTTTCTTGTCATGGCATGCTTTGAATTTGTGCTGCAATATATTTCACCCAGTTCTACCTCACATGGGGTACCTACTCCTAACCCAACTCATCTTACACTGCTATCACAGTTATCTCTGGCAGTGCTACAGTGTCCCCACATTATAATTGCTGTCAGAGCAACATATTATGTAGAATGGAGCAGATTGTAAATATCTTGCTACATATCTCTGAAGTATACTGCAGCATACCACCCATTGTATTTAACAGTGTAAACAGGCCTTCAGAAGTCCAAACACATATTCAGTGATATGCCTTGTCTGTGACATTACGGTGTTATACACTGTCTTTGTCATGGTCTGAATGCTGCAGATGGGGTTCATTAGCAACTGTTCCAAGGCATTTCTGCATCACCTGTACCACACAACAGTAGATACTATTATGAGTGACTTGCTGTTTGAATTCATGGAAACAGCGCAATGAGGACTGTGTGGTTGGCATTGTATGTAACTAAAGTGTGAAATGCATACCACCTTGCAACTGATGGAGTTGAAGCCTTTATTGCAATTGGTGCAGTCAATGGTCTACAGAACCTTAGTTGATTTGTCTATGTCATACAATGTCCACAAAGTGATGGCTTTCTTTTCCTATCTGTGGAAATCAAATATAGTCCTCCACATGCTGCAGCATCATGTCAGGAAACATGTAGGATTCTCAAGGTCATTGCCTGTGAAATTCCTAATGCCATGCCTTCTTGCATATTGAAATCTCCCTGTAGCAAGAATGGATAAGAAATTGGCAGTCTATGCATAACCCCTTGATTCCTTGTAAGAGCAGCACATGTTTACTAACTCCCATACGGTGTCCTTATCCACGTGATAGCAGCTGATAATCTCCTGATTGTGAATTTGATATCTTAGCTGCTGTCAGACCCTTCTGTGATGTAGAAACTGCCTATGTTCAGCATAGTAGACACGGACTATGAAGATGGCCACAGACACATATGATGCTGTTAATGATGATGCTATAATTAGCATCGTCATGTGAGTGAAGCTCCTGTAGAAGCTCCCATACACGGGAAAAGACTGACATTTAGTATAGATGATTGCTTCAGCCCTTTGGACTACCAGTAAACATTTCTGAATGACTCTGCCATGTTTGATTTTACATAACACTTGGCCATCACTAGCATGCTGGCTCTCATTTCCATGTTACTGTGCGGTTACTTGCAGATGATGCATACAGCACCATTTATTCATTAGCAAGGTCACTCTATATGTGTCTTTAAATTGCTCTGTCCCTGTGTATTACCACTCACCACACTATTTCACATAACACTATGCACTATTTATTTATGAATAGCCCCCATTGACACCCAATTTATTCTAAAGAAATCCCTTAAACTACTGTTCTTTAACAACAGCCTATCAAAGCAAGTGGATATCTTAATCTAGATATTAAACTTTCATAAAAAAAAACACAAAAACCACAGTAGAAGCAGCAAATGGAGGCAAAGAGTAACACAAGTAGAAGTAACATTACTTCTACTTGTGTTACTCTTTGCCTCCATTTGCTGCTTCTACTGTGGTTTTTGTGGTTTTTTTGGTTCATTTTTTTGGCACCTGTTTGATTTATTAAACTTTCATAGTTTAGCTTACTAAGTGAATCATAGGTTCTTAGGTTCATAGTTGGTTACTAGACTATCAACCCAAGATCTGTTTTAAGCCTAGCCAAGCTTACCCCAAATTTCCGAAAATATTGCTGACCTGAGTCAATACCCCAAGGAATTTTACAAGTTACGATATAGGTTTGTATATGTCAAGCATTCACTGGCTTTCCTTGTCTATGAGGGACATAGCTGCCAAATTGGGGTAAGTATGAGATTTTCCAAACCAGGGGTAAGTTTGATCCCTCATAAAATCCTCCAAGGCTAGTTACGAAAATAAAATTGCCAAAGATTCCAAAGACAACCACAAGGCATTCTATAACTATGTCAAGAATCTAAATGGCAATGCTTAGATCTGCTCTGAGCTACAACAGAATGGCATTAACTATACTGATCCCAAGGATATTGCCAATATCCTGGCAGAACGATTCAGTGCCAACTTCACCCCCCTCTCACCCCCTAAATGGTCCATCTCAGTACCAAAAGATTGCCAAATTCCGGTAATAACGGCCACACAGGTAAAAAATGCTCTCTCCAAAGCTATGAATACAGCATCCATGGGACCAGATGACATCCCGGGCTGTGTACAAAATGAACTACAAAATGAACTGGCACCTCACCTAAGTGTCATGTTTAATCATACCCTCACCTCAGGCTTCATGACCACTGAGTGGCGCACAGCTACTGTTATCCCACTCCACAAGGGGGGATCCACCTTGGATCCCTGGAACTACTGCCCCATCAGTCTGATGAGCCTGATCTGCAAGGCCATGGAATGTATTATCATGGAACTGATAAACAAAGACATTGGCAACCTTAAAACACTGGACCCCACCCAGTTTGGGTTTGTGAAGGGCCAATCTTGTCTCCTGAACCTGACTGGCTTCTTCGAATCAGTCTCCAGGGCAGTGGGCATGGGTAAGGCAGTCCGCACAACCTATCTGGACCTTGCCAAGGCCTTTGACACCATCTCCCACTCTGGAATCATAGATAAACTTACTAAGCTGGGCATTAATCCCTATGTCACTCAATGGGTTGCCAACTGGCTTACTGACAGAACCCACACTGTAAAAGTAACAGACTCCAAATCCAGCTTCAGACAAATGACAAGTGGAGTACATCAGGGTTCAGTCCTGGGAACCTCTCTTGTTTGGCATCTACTTCTCTGAAGTACAGGCCAACACTAAGGGACTCTGGCTAACAAAGTTCGCAGATGACTGCAAACTGGAAGCCATTATTGAATCCCCAAATGATGTGAATACTCTACAAAAGGGACTTATAGAAACAGATGCTTGGTGCCAGAGCCACGGGCTCAAGCTCAATGCCAAGAAATGTATAGTTATCCCCTTTGGGAATAAACATGTACCCATGAATTACCACATAGGTGGCAGTACACTAAACACCAAAAGTGTGATAAGAGATTTAGGGACACAGACAGACAGTGGTCTCACCTTCAATAACCACATTGCCACAACAGTCAGTCAATCCTTCTATGTGGTACACCTCATCACTAAGGGCTTTTCATCTAGAAAAAAAGAGGTCATTGTCCCACTGTACTTAGCATTCATTAGGCCCATTATAGAATACAACGCCCCATTTTGTATGTACCTCTCAAGACATCTGCAACAACTGGAAAGGCCGCAGAAATACCTCACTAAAAGAATCACAGGCCTAAAGCAGATGCCCTATGCTGACCACCTTAAAAAACTCCAGCTATACTCTGTCGCATATCGTCTACTCCGAGGCGATCTCTGCTTAACATACAAGGCCATGTCAAACCCAGAGCTTTTGAACATGCTACACTTAAAGAAATCCCAATCCCTCAGAGCCACATGCTCCAGGGATCTAAACTTTGTCATCACAATAAACAAAACATGCTGGAGGGATAGGTTCCTGACCCAGAGACTCCCCAGACTCTGGAATAGACTGCCCATACATGTCAAGCAGAGCACCTCTTGGGCCCTCTTCAAAAGGAACCTTGATGTTTGGATGGGAGAAAGAAAATTCACCCCAGGGATCATGTCAGTTGCTCTGCTAGACAGGGGTCCAGGGAAGTAAATAGTGTGGGAAGAAATAGCCAGGGAATAGCCAGGGAATTGTTATGGCTAGGCTTGTGTAGGCCCTAGGGGCAATAACCTAGTACCAACCTATGAACCTATGAACATCGATGGGAAGCTTGTTCCAGACAAGGGATAATCTTTGAGACATATATACTGTATGTCCTTCCAACATGTCTTGTTTACGTTGGTTACGAAATTTAGGTCCTTAGAACAGGTACTTCTGATACTATTTGTTTTGCAGATATGCAGCAAATCCATCAGTGTGGGGTCAGAGGTTGCCTTGTAGTCTAGGCAGAGATCACCACCTAGTAGTCTGTAGGAGACCGAGCACAGGGATAGGGCTTTGAGGTGGTCCAAGTAGGAAATGATGTTTACTCTCTCTATTCTTTTTTGTGGTCTCTCAATCTGTTTTAAGTGCTTAGTCATCTATCTGCTGATGGGTACACTGTACTCAGTGACTGGTCAGAAGAAAGCCAAGGGGGAGCAATAGTCAGTATCAATACCACCCAGGAAAATGGCATGGACAGCTACAAAGGGATTCCTATTTGAAATATGGTATCTGTAACAAACCGGACTACACTTATGAATAATCCGATTATTAAATACTGAAAGCAGCATTTGTTTACATTTTGATTACTCGGGTAAAGCACTGACCATAGACTGACCAATTGCAGGCGTAGTCTGGGTTACAATCAAGTAGTAACATCATAGCTTCAAGCAAATCATAAAACATGCATAAATGATAAAAGCAACATATAGATAAGGAAATGTGTGTGAAATTGCATAGTCACAAAAGCAAACACATTGGCATTCATATGTACTCAACTATATATCCAGCAGAATGCAAAACTGCATCTAAGATGAGTGAGTCAGTGAGTTAGTGATTGACTGACTATAGTGTACTCACAGCCCATGTACAAGTAAATATTGAACAGTCATCAGAGAGGAACTGAACGCATAACTCTAAAATCCATACTGATTAGAAATTCAGGGATGCTTGTCTGTTAATAGACTGCAATAGGGATTTTACAGTTTACTTCATTTTCACTTTATTTTAAAGTATGTTAAACTGCAAAATACTGTTACTTTTATTTAATTGTTAAATGCCTGTAGCAAGCAGAGAGGAATCAACTGAAAAAGACGAGTTTCATTGTTCCCTGTATTCTGAAAGACTGCCTGGTTGAAATACCTGTTTTATCAGAGAAATTAGATTACTAAGGGACATAGTAGCAGATGGTTGTGTGGTCCATTGCACACAGGAATAGAACCCTGAATCCAGTCCTTCCAGTATGCATTTGACCTGTGAATATACCTCTCAACTGTTTAGATTTTTGCAGAATTTCCTGATTTTTGCCTTATATTTTTTGGTCTGTTCCTCATAAAATGTATGGCTTTCTGGTAAATCATTGAGGAATGAAGTCACTAAATAATGACAGACATTTGAATTTCAGGTTTAATATCCTTCATAAAATACATTCTAATGCAAAACCTGTTTTTCTAAGTGTATAAGAGCATTATTTAAATTTTTTCCCTGATTTTTGAGCCTTTGTCCCCTATTATTTTTGGCTTTATCTGGATTTCTTGCACGTACAGATTGAGAGGTATGCCTGGGGAGCTAAGAACTGTACAGGCTAGTTGAAAAGGTATGGGCATGATAGCTCACACTGGGTCCTCAGAGGAAGGGAACTGGCAGATGGTCAGGCAATGCAGTTCCAGTGTGACAAGTGCTCAGAGAAAGACTTGTCCAGCAAGAAAATCTCAAAGGCTCCAGTCAGGCTTGCAGGTGTGTGGAATGACAGAATGAAACATTCCTCTATTTGATTGCAAAGGTATACAAATGTGATGCTTACTTTTTGCTTCTTTTCACTTTGTTGAGATGTTATCTATAATTTGTTTCATTTTACTTTTTTTCAGACTAATTTAAAACTGAAACATGTTATTTTTGCTTCACTTTTAACTGCACTTGGCAGATGTTGGACCCTTTCTACCACTCATGTTTACTTACATGAGATGTCCTTTTATTGTGTTTTCTTTTTATTTCCAAAATGTTTTTATTCATTTTATAACACAATAACTTAGCAGTATTGTGTTTTCTTTATGTCCCAGCTTGTCAGATTTAGGTAAAATCTAAAGGGCAGAGGCTGTTCTAAAAGTATTGGGACAGGCATACATTAATACTGTTGACCCGAGCAAAAGTTCCATTCTGAGTGATGAAATGTTTGTTTTCTGTTGAAGCATGAAATGCCTTTCTATTGTGTAACGTTTTTGTGGTATTTTGTTATACAGCATTTGACTGCTACTAAGATTTTAGTGTTCTGTATTTTGCCAGTTGAGTACGGTTAGTACAGAACTTAGAGGCACTTTGCACACTGAAGGGCAAAATTGGCCATGGAGATATGGGGACATATAACTTGCATATTAATGGTTCCAGTAAGTGCACATCCTCTTTCAAAAGTGACTTTCACTTCCCTTTCTCCAAATCTCAATGCAGAAAGTAAGACAAACAAAGACACTGACTCCACCAAAATTAACCAGGGCACGACAAGATGCTAATGATATCATTTACATCCCCGCCCTCCTTATTAAGTATCTTCCAAGATGCTAGAAACATGGTTATGTTTAATTTGCTGGACAGTAGAAGGAGACAATAATCTTCTAAGTCCTTTTAGATAACGGGTAAAATGTAGACTGATGCCCTTTTAATGGGTGAATGAGGGAATAACAGGGTATTAATGTTAAAAAACAAGTCTGCCATTACACAGCACCATATTAAGCTGCCATAAAGCAGGGCCTGACAAAACTTTTATATTCACTAAACGTGGCTTAGCTTGTTTAGCAAGTGTCAAACAAAATAAAAGTCAAAAGAAAAAAAAATTATAATTCAACTGTAAGTGCAGTAGCACTTAGAAGAAGTTGTAATTTCAGGTGCTCAGTTTTAGTCCGCTTCTCTCTAATATTTTATCAACAATCTTCGTGCTTCTTCCTGTCAAGGCCCCCTTATTCCACATTCCGATGATTCCACCATCATCTGCTCATCACATTGTTTCCCCCTCACCTTCAACTTATAACAAAGGAAGATTTTAATTCCATTGAGTCTTGGCTTAGTAAAGCCCAAACCCTACTCAGTCCTAAGAAAGAAAAAAAAAACAGAAGCTCCTTCTATTCAGTCCTAAAACGTATGATCCACACAAAACCAAGATCAGGATATTTTCTCTGAAAATGGCAGAAATTTAAGTTATTACATAGACAAAATTATTAAGTATGACAATAGACGATCAGTTTAAATTTCATTGCTACATCCATAATAACATTAAGTAGACTCACCAGAAACGTGGAATGCTTTTAAGGCATAAACACTTTCTAAATCATTCCATGAAAACTATTCCTTGCCACCACTAATATTTTACCTACACTGCTATATGGAGCCCAATCTTTGCTAACATACAAACTTCATTAAAAACAAAACTTTGAACATGCCACAGCAAAGTGGCTATGTTTGCAAATAGTGCATTACATTACACCCACAGCTATTCCTCGTTTCAGTCTCTTAAGTGATTCGAATTCCCACATCAGCTAACCTATCTTTAGTTTATAGCAACTCATGGTATCATTCAGAAACCTGTCCACCCTATAAATACATAATAAACAAACAAAATAAAAATCCCAATATCTTTAAACTCTGGGAACAAATTTTCAATATTATAATTACATAAACCATTGAATTTAAAATACAATTACAACATACACAAAAATCACAACATTATGTAGTAGTAAACTAACTTGATGGTACTAACCCTGGAGAAAACAACTCATATTTCTTTTTATACTATTAAAATAGGAAAGCACTCATGTAAATAGTCTAAATATGTTTTAACTACATTGTTGTTTTATCTGTCGAATATCACCTGTGTATATTCTTGTGAAATGATGTGTACTGAAAATGGAAAAAATAATAAAATATTATTGAAAAAAAAAAGAAACCTGTCCACCCTGCCTTAGGTCCATCTTCCAGTTACCTCCCAAAATACCTTTCTGATCGGAGGACAGACAACTCCTATCATTTCATAAACTCAATAAATCATTGAGGAGAGGAACTCCTCAAAGACAGTGAAACTTCCAACAAGTCCATCAGATGAATTGTTCAGTCTAACCACAAATGAGATGAGGAAAACCCTGTGACAGGTGAACCCCAGAAAGGCTGCTGGACCAGACAATATCCTGGGAAGGGTGTTAAAGAAATATGCTAAACAACTAAGCACTGTAGTTGCGGACATTTTTAACATCTCCCTTGTCCAAGCAAAAGTACCCAAATGCTTCAAAAATACAAACATTATACCACTTCCGAAGAAAGCAACTCCCTCAAGCCTGAATGATTACAGACCAGTAGCCCTTACATCACACTGTCATGAAAGGTATTCAAAGACTGGTCAAAAAACATCTGTCAACAAAACTACCAGTTGCACTGGACCCACTACAGTTTGCATATTGTGCCAATCACTCCACAGAGGATGCCATCTCGGTTGCACAATAGTTATCAATTTACAATGTCAATCAACTGCAATATTTATCTGCTAGCTATTCTAACATAAGTATGCAATAAATAAATGTGCAATAATCAATCACTCAGCTGCTAAAAACTGTAGCTATAGTAATTTATGGTAGTATGTTGTAAAATAACAGTCTAACTTAATGTTATGTATGTTGCATGTGCTATATGTAATTTGTATGTGTGTAATTGTCATCTCAGTATGAGCCTGATGCACGCAATTTCGTTTAGGTTACCCTTGTAGAGTCTAAATGACAATAAAGTTCACTTGAACTTGACTTTTGGTCAAACCTCTGCTCCTACTATTTAGCATAAATCTGGAATTCCATGTCATTTTCCATGAGATCTAACTCAAACCTTCTACATTTAAATACTTGCCAAAAGGAATTGCTATCCAAATCTTGGCTCTGCTCCTACACTTACCCAGGCTGAACACTTCAGTTCTAGTGTATTTACATTAGCTTCTTTAATTATAATCCCTCTACCACACTGCTCCTCTCTAGTAATCTACTTTCTATTTTTTGTACCTAGTTACCTAATGTATATTATACTGCACTGTTTTATTTCTAAATGCTATCATTCAAATATGTTTGAAACAACTGTGTACTATTAATTGTGTTACTTTTGATGTATATGGGCTTCTGCTAAAAGTGGATTCTTCTGACCCAGTCAGACTTGCCTAGTAAACAAATATAAATAAATAATAAAATAAATAAATAGTTTCCCCTTGGCAAAGTGAAGCTTAAAAAAAGCCATGTTAGGTGAGGTAGAAAAACAATGAAAAAAGTAATACAATCACCTTGAAATTATTTACATTTAGTTACTTCCTGCTTCTGTGAGTGAGAGTATGCTTACGAAAGAGAAAGACAGAGCATACACCTCATAAGTTCTTTGCAAGGCTTTCCAATAACATGCAATGTTTAAACTACAAAGGTATGAAATTTTAATTCGGACATTATTGACGACTAATCCTTTGCAATTTACCAGAAAATCAAACATTGTACAAAGAAAAGAGCAAAACTATAAGGCAAAAATAAGGAGTATTGTTTAAATTCAGGAAACATTGAGGTGCATGGATGGGCTGCAACCTTGCAATGCTTCACAAACTATGATTTTTTTTAATTCCTCACAGTAAAACGTGAGATATATTCAGTCAATAAAGTGTCTGTAACAGCTGAGTACGTGTGTGTATGCACACGCTTGTTTGTGTGTGTACGTGGGTGTGGGTGTGTGTGCATGTGCACATGTGTACGGGCATTAAAAACTTATATTTGGATGTAAATAAAATACTTCATTCAACAACAGGTGCATATGTTACAACTGTTAAACATTAAGTGGAGGAACTATTTTCCATCAAAACTATAAAAATGTATAGACTAGAAAACAGCATATAGGAAGCAATTAAACAGCCAATTATCCATGGTATAATTCCCTGCAGAGCTGGTGTTACAAGGGAAATAACTCACATTCCAATACCTCTCAGAGGTCTTTTATATCCTCAGTTATGTCCAACCTGTTAGGGATTATTGTGTGCTTAACCTCTTGTCCAATGCCCTCTTGAACTCCTATGCTTCTGCCATCTGTTACAGTAGTTCTTTCCACAAGTCCAAAATGCTTTCTGAAAAAAGTACTTTTGGAGATTCAGAAAATCGCTAGCCCCTACAAATTGCTGTTGTACTTCCTTTCCCCATCTGTTCTTCCTGCTCATAATAATCCCTTCATATTTCACCAATATCATATTGTGTAGCAGTATCATGTACCCTCAGTTTCTTCTGGTCTCAAGTGAGTAAAGCTCCAGTCCCTCTATCATCTGTTCATATTCCTTCTATGTTATCCCACATATTTTTCTGGTAGCTTTCCACCGATTCTTTACAGTAGCTTGATATCTTTTTCATTATATGGATTTGAGAAATGCATACAGCATTCAATGTTTGGTCTGCCCAAGGCTTTGTAGAGTGGAAGCATTATTTCTTTGCTTTGGGGATCTTTTTTTCCCTGAGAGTGCACACCAAGATTCTGTTTATTGCTTCCATAGCCCTCACACTTTGCTCCAAGTTGTCCAGTCTATCTATGATCATAGACAAACCAAGAACCAACAAGGCAGATAAAATGGATGGAACAATTAATATTCTGGGTAAGGCACCTAAGTGTGTGCATCGATGAGCTAGATGCATTAAGAATTTGTTGGAAAACCGTGATACACATTTTGTGACTTTTAGTGGGAAGAGATTGGGTACCTTTAAATGCGGCATGTGTTCACAGTTGTTGCTGTTGTGTCTTTCAGCTTTTCCCAATTAGGGGTCGCCACAGCGGAACTCCAGTCCGCTAATGATTGGTAGTTGATTTTTACATGCCGAGGTACCAGCCCTGATGTACAGCCTTCAACGAAGATATGTCCATTCACGCATGTCTCCACGCAGAAGATGCTCTAGCTGAGAATCAAACCGGACAGCGTCTTACTGTGAGGCAACAATGCTACTGCAGCACTACCACCATGGATATTGCCCATATATTTTGGAAGGTACAGAAGTTTTTGTGAACAAAACTTGTATTAGAACAAATGTCCACTGTACATGTGAATCAGGGGGCATTGTTTATTCAGCTTTGTGCAAAAAATATTCACACTTTTATATTGGTAAAACTGTCTGTCTATTTAAGGAAAGAATTTACGAACATATCAATGACATTAAGCACAGGAGAAATACCAGTTTTTTATTTTGTCATCTTGAAGGGAACCCTGAACACGAATTTGCATTTTTTGACATTGACACTGTCCATCAGAGCACATCGGGGACCATGGGCTGATCTATTAGAATGTAAAGAATTGTATTGGCAATTAAAACTAAATGCCACAGTCCCCCCTGGTTTAAATGAGTCTATTTCCATAGCTAGTGTGCTAAGATTAATGTCATATAATGTGTTATTTCATTTCTGGTTTTTATTGTTATGTTTTATATTTTGTATGTTATTTTTAAGTATTGCAGTGGGTACTTTTATTGAGTAATACCTCTTTAGGAAGGAACATGTGACTTTTGTGAGGGCTATTTAATAGTGGGTGTGTGAAGTGTTCTATGATTCTGATGACGTTTTGTTATATTCTTACGAAAGCTCTCAATTGTTTTGACTAAAAAGGACTTGTGGTTATCCTTGCTAGTTGTGGTGCTCTCTGCAGGTTACATTTTTGCCTGTCTATGATCATCACCCCCCCAGATCCTGTCCTGCTCTCTTATCATTGGTAACTCTCCAACCAGATGATACTTCAGACCAGGGCTGTTGTAACCTAAGTGCGGTACCTTGGATTTGTTTGCACTGAACCTGCGCTAACACCTTTCTGCTCACTTGTTCAGACTTTCCAAATCCTTCACTAGCCTCTACTTCCCATCCACCACTGCTGTACCTAACTTTGTGTCATCTGCAGTGCCTTATTCCTCAGATGTGCCTCATAAAAGCACACTGAAGAGTACTTGCAGAAAAAGGACAGACTCCTTTAATCGATTGTGTTTTGGCAAAATGGTTAAGTTGCTTATCTCACAGACACAAGATCCAGGGTTTGATTCTCGCCTTTAAGGGAAATTATCTGCACTTAAATGATCCACAAAGGTATTTAGCCTAGTATTTATTTATGCTCTCTCAGTGAGTTCCCTAATTCCTCACATTGTCCCTCTCACTCAGTCCATTGTGTTCTGCCATGCAGCAATCCAGTTCCTCAGTCTTGCTCCTATCTCCAGTCCCTCTGGCTTTCCTATTATCATCCTATGAGGGACAGAGTCTAAGGTCTTGCTGAAGCCAAGTAGACCACACCTAATGGTACTACTCTACCAAATGTAACTATAACTCAGTCGAGAAACATATGAGGTCTTTTTAACCCTACTATTGACTGTTAACCCCTCCTTGGTTCCAACTAGCCAATTTGCTCCTCTTTAGGTGAAACTCAGCCCATTTATTTCCAGTCACAGCAAGAGTGCTGTGACCCTTCACTCCATGATCTAGGCAGCAGTCCCTTGATTCATTCATTCTCCAGAAGGTGAATGTCTGATCAGGTTCAGACTATTACTTGAACTGGGCAGTCCCTACTCATCTTACCCCAACTCTGTGGCAACCATTTTAGCACTTACATTGCTGCCTGGAATTCTCTGGTGCTTCAGTGCATATCTACCACTCCCAGATTCATTGCAGAGAGGCTTCACTTGAACTCTAATACTGCTGATCATGCCCACACTCCTGTGTGCAGGCTGTCAGCAGGTCAAACTGCCTCCATTCCACTAGGATAGGAGAGCCAATATATGTCATCCTTTCCTTATCCAGATATTCCAGTGTGTTATGAAGCTATTCAAATATAGGTGTATGGGGCACACTGAAGGCTTTACCCCTCTAAACCACAGGGCCAGACAAACTGGGTCATGTTTGGCTGACAGCTCCTTCTGGTGATGAACCAACATTGATTGCTGTCCTAGTGACTGTTGGTTTCTAGAAATGTTTCCAGCCTTCTTCTTTGGATTCTCCCCATGTCTTTACCCACCACTGTTGATCAGCTAACAAGCTCATATTTCTCTGGATTTTTTCCTACTGTCTTTGCCATGCACAAGTGTACCGCAATTGTTTTCTTCTAGTCTTCTGACA